>NW_024037808.1:0-251299 GCF_016077235.1 Cyprinodon tularosa
CTCGTCTCTCCCCTGCTCGTCCTCCCCCTGCTCGTCCTCCCCTGCTCGTCCTCCCCTGCTCGTCCTCCCCCTGCTCGTCCTCTCCCTGCTCGTCCTCCCGTGCTCGTCCTCCCCCTGCTCGTCCTCTCCCTGCTCGTCCTCCCCTGCTCGTCCTCCCCCTGCTCGTCCTCCCCTGCTCGTCCTCCCCTGCTCGTCCTCTCCCTGCTCGTCCTCCCCCTGCTCGTCCTCTCCCTGCTCGTCCTCCCCTGCTCGTCCTCCCCCTGCTCGTCCTCTCCCTGCTCGTCCTCCCGTGCTCGTCCTCTCCCTGCTCGTCCTCCCCCTGCTCGTCCTCCCCCTGCTCGTCCTCTCCCTGCTCGTCCTCCCGTGCTCGTCCTCCCCCTGCTCGTCCTCTCCCTGCTCGTCCTCTCCCTGCTCGTCCTCCCGTGCTCGTCCTCTCCCTGCTCGTCCTCCCCTGCTCGTCCTCCCCCTGCTCGTCCTCCCACTGCTCGTTGAAAAACTTCTCTGCTGCTTTGGCCGAGCTGAAGCTCATATTTTGACCCTTCCAACTCACCCGTAGCGTGGCTGGAAACGCCAAGGTGTATTTAGCTTTGCGCTCCTGCAGCTTTCTTTTCAGGGCAGTGAAAGCCTTCCTCTTCTCCGCCAGCTCTTTAGTCATATCTGGAAACACTGACAGCCTGCACCCTCCTTTCTCCTTGGCTGCCATAATCACTTTATCCCTCGCCGATTGCCTGAGGAATCAAATGAGAACCGGTCTCAGGGCTCGGTTGGGGTCAGGTAGCGGTGCGAAGGCCCGATGAGCTCGCTCAATGTCAAACTCGGCATCATCACTAACTCCAGGCCCCTCGGTTAGCATCTTTTGAACACAGCTCAGAAGTGTCCCATCATTACCGATAGTCTCTTTCAGCCTGATAACTCTCACATTATTCCTCTTACTGTGATTTTGGAGAACTTGCATGCGGTTCATCATGGCTTCCATTAGTTTGCTTCCCTCACTACCTGCGCTGTGCGGGAGATGCGTGTTTCAGCCTCCGTTAGCCTTTCTTGCATTGCTGCTACAGCTGTATTCAATTCAGACGTCGTGTTTTATTGTTGAGACATCAGCAGCTACATTTTGTAGCATGGTACCCATTTTAACCACTTCTGAGAACAAACTCGCTAAGTTAGGAGGAGATGTCTCCCCCTGTACTTCCTCGTGTGGAGGGCTGTTGCGGGTCACCGCGCGGCCTGTACTCTGCGTGTTTCGTTGCAGCCATTGCAGGATTTGAGTGCTTTTTCCGCAGAAAAGGAGTCCTCAGCCCACACCGGCACCTCACTTACAGAGAACGATACCAGATATGAGCCCCTTACTATAATATAGTTATCTAATTACATGTCAGGGACGGAGAGCCTTTAGCCAGCTGCCATCTTGTCCGCCTGCCCACGTGACTCCGTAAGTCAAATTATTAACCTGAGCTTCATTAAAAGTAAAAAGGATCAATCTCTATGCAAAATGTTAAAATCATAAAGTTGTTTCACACAGATTCAGTTCAGCTCTTCAGAATCAGGCTCAGTCAAAGCACAGATTGAAAAGTTGGAGGATTTAATCTCAGCTCCTCTTCCCCAATGGTGGCTGAGAGGACCCGATCATCAGAGTTCATTCTCTGATCCAGAAATCTCTGCCAATACTTTCCATCAGCCATCAGGTGGTCATCTAACACTTGGACTTTATTTTTATTATCAAGAAAAGTAATATCAAATACTTAGATACTAAAAATGTTAATCTTTGATTAAAATCCAACACATTTCCCTTCTCATTCATGTTGTATGATTAAAAATCAAAAAGCCAAAGCTGATGTCAGACATCTTCAGGTGGGCGTCTTCATCTTTCTGTTGATGTCGGTCCCTTATACGGGCGACATTTTGAACGTTGTCTGCAGAACAGCTGGTCTTCAACACATCAGTGCACACACTCACAGACCGAGGAAGAGAAGGAGAGCGGTGGCGTTTTACCTACGATCACACTTCAATTTAGATTTACTGACCAAGATCAGCTAAAGTGCGGGCAGAGAGAACACCTACCACCACTCAACATGCACCAGCCAGCGATTTGCTGCTTTCTGCTGCCAGAGTCCACCAGATGCAGCCCCACAGTGGAAGAACAAAGACGACACGTGCCTGAATGAACGCCGCAGCTCCCTTATATACACCACACCCACCTTAAGAACCCGAACTTCTCACCTGGAAACTATCTGTGTGGAATTATGTATATTTCTATACCACTACAATTATTTATACCTAAAACTAATATGTTTGCAGTGATTTAATGGATTTAGTGTTAATCAGTAATAAAAACTATAATCTTAGTCGTGATCACTGAGTCTGGGAGCGGCCATTTTTGCCCAAATATAGTAGCCCCTCCCTCCTGCCATCTTCCAGCAGTGACGTCACGGTGCGGTAAGCCTAGCGCCATTCTCCCCGCTTTCCAAGCTAAATCAATGGGAACTACTAGACACATCTGCAATCAACAACAATTATTGAAGATTTCCAGAGGACTTCACCATTGAAATTCACCAGAGCTATAGTGAAACTGACAATGCCCACGTGCATGGCAGCTGGATGCTGGAATACATCGGGTAAAAGTGAAAGAAAGAGTTATTCCACCTTTCTGATTCCTGATCCTCCACGGACGGGTTGGTCGTTGGATCGCCAACTTGAAGAGGGAGGATTTGCCATCGAACTTCTGGCCAGAGAAAAAACCCGTAATATGTAGCCAACATTTGGAAGAAGAATGTTTTCAAGATGACTTGGATAATAGCGCGTTGTGACAAACACCAGATACAGCACTGGGACTTGATCAACAGCCGATACCGCACCGATGATTTTCTCCATAACTTTAATAATAAACCAGATTCAAAGGTGTTTGTTACAGATTTAATGAACATTTCTAACATTTTACCGCCTTTAAAGAAAAATCCACTGTTTGTTTCCAGAAACCAGCAGCAGCTGCATTTAACAGAGTCAGAGAGACGCTCCGTCCTCCTAGGATTAAACATTTCAGATAAAAGAACATTTATCATCGCAGCCTTTCAATTTATAAGCTTTCATGATTTTACTGGATTCAATTAACAATAAAATATTTTCAATATTTAAAATGGTCAATTCCGCTAAAAGTAAAAGAAATAAAATGATGAATATTAATTATCTAACAGCAGAAACTGAAGACCTGGATTTTACGTTGATATCTGCGTTTTTTTCCATTTGCATCATTTTTAGCAGAAGCTGCATATTTAACAACAAAATAGAAATATAACAGCTATTAGTATAGATCAAATATTAACATATGAGGATGACATCATGAAGGATTCATCTGATACGGTCATTAGTTTGGGAAGAGATCATAACATGTAAATGAAAAAAATAAAAACCTTCATGAAATAGTTTGAAAATCAAACTAACAGTCTTTATCTCTGATGGGCAGATATGAAACCTTTATAGTGACTCGACTCGCCTCAACATGATGAACCTGAAACACGTCCGTCTCTGGAAACTGATCTTAAAACCTGCTCATGTTTTTAATGTGTTTAGACTTTAGATCAGTTTTATATTCTTTAAATGTTTATTGTCCTTTGCTTTGAACAAGTGGAGTTAATCTCCTGTAATCTTCTCATTTTTGGTAACAATGCCAAGTGGAGAGTTGAAAATGTTAAATAATGATCAATGAAGTTGGAAAATAAAACTAAAGGTTTTACTGCTGGGCTGTGATGCAGGCATTGTGCTGGTGGCGCCCCCTGGGGTTCGCTCACTGTAAGCGCATGGAGACAACCTCAGGGATCAGATGGAGGATCATGGATAACAATTATAATAGAAATTTATTGATGTCACACTGGAGAAATGTAGCTCTGCATTCCACCCCTCCCCTTGGGGAGCAGTGGGCTGCCATGGTGCGGCACTCGGGGAGCAGGGTGGGGTTAAAGGAATAGTACACCCAAAACATGATTAGCCTTCATTTTCTACTCACCCCCATGCTGAACAACACTCTGGAGTACTTTTTTGATATCTCAAATGCATCTGGAGATCTGGGAAGCTTCTTGCTGTCTGCTGACATTCAAATAATGGAGGTCTATGGCGCCCGAGGCAGAAAGGTCCATAAAAGTCCACAAAAAACGTGTCAATATTCCTCCATACTGCTCGTCCAATGTATTCCAAGTGTCCTGAGTGGGTAGCATCCAGAATTTACTCGAAACGAAGTCATTTAGAATGTTTTTAGAGCATAAACAGTAGTGTATAGGATTTCCTAAAAGCGCGCGCCAGCGCGCTCACGATTCTACGGAAGCCGGCAGACCAAACCAGCGCATTCAGCTCGGCAAAGAACTCATGCTCTTCCTCAACACTGAAGTCCTCAGACATTTTTCTTTCGTTGTTTCTTTCTTTGCACAGGTAAACAGCACATTTCTTCTTCTACGCTTGCATTATTGGCAGAGCAGACGCTGAATGCGCACTTTCTTCCGGTTTGGTCTGCCGGCTTCCGTAGCGTCGTGAGCGCGCAAGTGCGCGCTTTCAGGAAATCCTATACACTACTGTTTATGCTCTAAAAACATTCTAAATGACTTCGTTTCGAGTAAATTCTCGACTCTACCCACTCAGGACACTTGGAATACATTGGACGAGCAGTATGGAGGAATATTGACACGTTTTTTGTGGACTTTTATGGACCTTTCTGTCTCGGTCACCATAGACCTCCATTATTTGAATGTCAGCAGACAGCAAGAAGCCTCCCAGATCTCCAGATGCATTTGAGATATCAAAAAAGTACTCCAGAGTGTTGTTCAGCATGGGGGTGAGTAGAAAATGAAGGCTAACCATGTTTTAGGTGTACTATTCCTTTAAGGGTGTTGCTCAGGGACCCAGAGAGGCAGTCTGTGGGAATTGAACCTTCTCAGAGCACTCCTCTAACCCATTTGCACCTCCAGAAATGTTTTTACAGGGGGGTGGGGCACAGATGGGGCCACTGAAAATTAAAGCCATAATTTCAGGGTTTGAATCTACTATTGTGGTAAAGCTGACTGAAGTGAACTCCTAATAATATCTTAGTTTACAGTAGCAGCCATTCAAAATGGCACCAGCTGCATGGCAGCAAACTCTCCTCCAGCTTCCAGCCGATGCAGTGCCCTCCTGTTGCATAATTTTTTACTCTGACTCCACCCTTCCACTGAATTACAGGGTCTGACCAGGAGATGACGCTGCTCTTAGATCTTAATGTCCACAAATCATGACAGAAAGAATATTTTAGAAGAAATATTGATGTTTATAAAGGAATTATAGGGGACCAGCCCAGGACCAAACAAGGACCAGCCCAGGACCAAACAAGGACCAGCCCAGGACCAAACAAGGACCAGCCCAGGACCAAACAAGGACCAGCCCAGGACCAAACAAGGACCAGCCCAGGACCAAACAAGGACCAGCCCAGGACCAAACAAGGACCAGCCCAGGACCAAACAAGGACCAGCCCAGGACCAAACAAGGACCAGCCCAGGACCAAACAAGGACCAGCCCAGGACCAAACAAGGACCAGCCCAGGACCAAACAAGGACCAGCCCAGGACCAAACAAGGACCAGCCCAGGACCAAACAAGGACCAGCTCAGGACCAAACAAGGACCAGCCCAGGACCAAACAAGGACCAGCCCAGGACCAAACAAGGACCAGCCCAGGACCAAACAAGGACCAGCCCAGGACCAAACAAGGTCCAGCCCAGGACCAAACAAGGACCAGCCCAGGACCAAACAAGGACCAGCCCAGGACCAAACAAGGTCCGGCCCTGGACCAAACAAGGACCGGCCCAGGACCAAACAAGGACCAGCCCAGGACCAAACAAGGACCAGCTCAGGACCAGCCAAGGAAAGTGGGGACATTTTGAATGGCTGCTACTGTAACGTGTGATTTTTAATGTTTCATCATTGGCTGTGCATAATGGGATGAAATGCTAAACTGATGTTAGTATGATTGACATTGGTGAGTGGGGTGGTCAGCGGGGTGGTCAGGGCATTGCACAGGATGGCCGTGGCCACCACCTGGTGGCGCCATTGCTCCACAGGTAACCCTGAGCATGAGGAAGATTGAGGTGAACAAACTGAAATGGGTCAGATAGATTTAAACCAGTCTAGTGCTGTTCCTTTAATTCTTGGGGAAAGAACCTGAGCCTAATCTTTGGTCGAGGAGGAAACACCAAGCAGACTCAGCAGTCCAAAGTTTTTCTTTGCTTTATTGAACTTTTGTTACAATGAGTAAAAATAGTGGAGTTCACAAAGGAAACTCTCATAGCAGCATGTATGTGATGAAGTCTGGTCATCTTGCCAACCAATAAATAATCTTTCTTTGGATAATGACAAAGTTTCAAATGATGAAGAACTAAACGGTTAATAAAAGCTGCAGCCCTGGTTTCACCGCCTATAGCCATGTTTCTTTCCCCTGACAGTAGTTCAGGGGAAGATGGTGAGAAGTTGCTCCGGGTTCGTTGGCGACTCTGAGCTGGACCAGCACCGGCTCTTTCCTTTCCATCTTAGTGTTGGAGAACATCAGGCTGGCTGGGGGCATGGGGGATATAGGCACGTCTGGATAAAAAACTAGACTCACAGTAGGACTCTAAGATGCGTAGCTCTGTGGTAGAGGCGGGTCCACATGGCGGCAGCTTTGAGCTGTATACAAAAAGTACAGAAAATACATCCAGGAGGAAGAGGTCCGGAGCACCTCAGGGAGCTTCAGACACCTTTTAGCAGCTTCTTCCTTTACCTTTTGCAGTATTGCAGTGTTTCTTACAGACATTCAACATAGTTCACTGGTACCGCTGGAGCTTATGAAAACGTCCGGCCGTCCACGCCACCGCGGACAAAGACGGTTCTTCAGAGAGCTTCAGATGTTCCATGCGTCTCATCAGTCCTTGGATTTGTTACATAAACAAGTTCTACTGTAAAAACGGGAGCCTGAACTCCCAAATACAAGCCAGAATCTTGGAGACAACAAAAGCCAGAGAAAGTAAGCAGCTCCTTCTTGACTTCAGAAGGTATGGATGTCAGAGCATACTTCCATCCTCTGGTCCAAACCAAGAAATGGAAAACAACACATGATGGGATTCATTCAGCAGAAACAGAACCAGGTGCACAAGGCAGGGGGAAGAACTTGGAATACCGCACCCATTCCGAGGGAGTCCAGGAACGCCTCCATAACGGCCGCATCTTTGGGACGCAAAACCACCTGCCGTGGAGTTGACGGTCAACAGGGACAACAGACTCCTTCTGTGGAGTGGATGTCCTGGAAGTTCACCAGGAGGACGGTGCTCAGGTAGCATGCTGCAGCTTTTAGCTTTGTGGACTTTGAATGAAGACAAACGCCTTGGAGACGGTGTGAACCGCTGGAAGAACCTGCTGAGCATGGAGGTGTTGAGTGAAATCTACCATGAGCTGCTCAGAGTCACGGGACGCCGAAGCTCGGGCCGCTATAGGCTCATCATGTCAGACGCTGTGCCCCATCCAGACCACAGCATGGTGGCTCATCAGAGCCAGTCCGGCGCCAGTGGACCACTCTAATGGGCGCATAGACAACAACCGTCTGTAAGGTGATGAAGGATTCATGTAAAACGTCTCCGTGCTGCTGCTGTGCTGTGGCTCGGTTTCTGCTGAATGAACGAGGACGCTCAGATCAGGAATGTTTCGTCCATCTCAGGCCTCCATCACAACCAGACACATCCAAGTCTTCTCTGGTTTACTGCCAAATACTTCACTTTAACTAACATGTATGCATGAAGAACTGCATACAGACTGTGTGCAAGTCAAGCAAAATTACACCTTTATAGGAAAAACACTGTCAAAACTGTAAAAATAAAACATTTATATCATATTTACATATAACTAATCTCTAGCAGAGGTAAATATATCATTTATACATTTGTATTAAGCATTTTAACCCAAAGTATTGGAATATTAAGGCAAAAAGTGCTGCAATGATCATCAAAACCTTCATGAGAAACAGGTAGCACACTGATAAATGCTTTGACACAAAAACATTCAACATTAGCTTTTAGAGAAGGAGTAGGAGAAACCTTCCTGTTTGAATACTGACACACAGAGAGGAGGATGCTGTGAGGTCATCAGAGGCCAATCTGACGCTACGCTACATCCATATCCCAACAGAGAGACACAGGAAGGACAGCCACTTGCTCAGAGAACTCGCACCTCCGGGCTGCTTTACTCCCCCTGCTGGAGGGTTAGCAAATCATTTTGATAGTGCCCCCCCCATCCTCCCCACCTTCTCCAGAAGCACCATAGAGAGCGTTCTGAGCAGCTGTCTCACTGTGTGGTGTGGAGGCTGCAGCGCCTCAGACTGGAAGAAG
The DNA here is from genome assembly GCF_016077235.1 of Cyprinodon tularosa. NCBI lineage: Eukaryota > Metazoa > Chordata > Actinopteri > Cyprinodontiformes > Cyprinodontidae > Cyprinodon > Cyprinodon tularosa. The sequence goes on from NW_024037808.1 coordinate 8,364, forward strand.
GTGAGAACAGCAGAGAGGATCATGGGGGCTCCTCTTCCCTCCATGAAAGACATTTCATCCCAGCGCTGCATGTCCCGAGCCCGTGAAATCATCAATGACCCCTCACCCCCCCACCATGGACTGTTCTCCCTGCTGCCCTCTGGGAAGAGGCTTCACAGCATTCAATGCAGGACCAGCAGGTTCTGCAGCAGCTTCTTCCCCACCGCCATCACACTGATGAATGTTGACAAAACTCTAAATCACAGACTCTGCATCACACTGATAACATCAACCCAACAATACTGCAGATTAGCACCATATGGTCGCATCATGGGAGAGTCTAGGATGATGTCTATCTGAGCCCTACAGCTGGTGGTTTCTTTTACCAGAAAGCCATGCATACCTCCCCCTGGTGTCTGGAGGAATATTCACACATCAACAAGGAAAACTGTCATCACTTCCACACATCAGTTTGTCTCTTTCAAGGCAGAAGTTTCAAATAAAAAAACCTCAGGGGGGAGCCACCCTAAAAAGGACACTTGGTTCAGGAGACGAACATGCCTAAGAGTTTTTTACCACCCAAAGCTGCTTGCACAAACATGAGCACCTGCATGCAGTAATGCATGGATCCTGGGGCATATTGGAAGGCCATATGAGGCCATAGGAAGCCAACCGGCAACCTTCCAATCAAAAGGCAACTAACCCCTCCATTGAGCACCAGTGGCCTCATATGTAGACTACAGTCTATGCGTGACTCAGCAGAGACTCCTAGACACTTTCCCATGCTCCTCTGGGGGAAGCCTGAGGTGTTCCAACTGAGAGACATAGTCACTGCAGTGTGTCCTGGGTTGTCCCCGTGGTCTCTGCCCAGTGGGACGTGCGTGGAACACCTTCCATGGGTGGTGTCCAGGCAGCATTTGAAGGGGATGTCTGATCCTCAGCTGACTCCTCCTGAACTGGAGGAGAAGCAGCTCTACTCTGAGTCTATCCCTGATGACCGAGCTCCTCACCCTCTCTCTGAGGGAGAGCCCAGCCTCCCTGCAGAGGAGGCTAATTCCAGCCGCTTGTATATAACATCACCTACTTTGGCCATAACGATAATTTCATGGTCATAGAAGAGAGCAGGAGGGTAGACAAACCACTAAATTGGTAAACTTTGCTTTCAGCTTTCTCTTTACTATTCCGGTCTATTGCAGCATCAGCATTATAGAGGCATCTGCACAGATCCGTCTGTCCATCTCCCCTCACTAATGAACAGGACCCAAGATACTAAAAGTCCTTCACTTAGAGGCAGGAAACCAAAACTGCTCTGAACTAGGCAACCCACCTTTTTCCAGTCAAAATCCATGGTCTCCGAATAGCAGATGCTGACCTTCCCCCCTCTGGTGCCATCCACCCCAGTGCATGCAGTCGGTTTGATAGGAGTGAGTCAGCAGTGCTTTCTGCAGAGATTTCTGTCTCTGGAAGAAGCAGAGACGAAATTTGCTGGTCCCCAAACTAGAACATTGACCTTGCCTATCTCGTCCATGGAGGTTCTGAGCAGGGAAAGGGAAGCCCTGCCAGAGTCCAACACGGACTCGGAAATGGTCCAGCAATGGGGACCAAACTCCTACTCCACTTGTGCAGCGACAAGACGGCCCCTAGTAAAGGCCACCACTCTGTACTACTGGAGCGCCCCCGCAGGGCACCAGAAAGAAGACAAACAAATGCCTTTTCCAGGTCTTATAGCCTAAGAAGGACAAGGTTTGTTCCAGGAAGACTCAATCTGATCTTGACTTTGGAGTTACTGGACCTTCAAAATGAAATAGCCAACATCTGGATATCCAATAAAGCTCACTCTTTCACTAGTTCTAACCACAGGTTTTTTTTTCCTGGTGGGGATCTTAATAAACTTGATTGAGTAAACCTTGTGCTCCAACTACCTGCTTTCATGGTTTCTTATTATTGTTTTGCAGGTTAAATGACCACTTGCACTTTGAACCCTGCTGTGTCTGGTATGATCTGGACTCAAACAGGACTGCGTTTAATGGCAGCATAGCAGGAAGAGTCGAATGCAGCAAGTGATCCCAGCAAGCGGCTCTCCTTCCAAAGACAAAGCTGTCTGGATGATGGATGGATCAGTTTAGAGTCAAAGATGGCAGTAGAGTTCTAAGTAAACACCATCCGAACTACTACAGCAAATCCTTAGTGAGCGTTCAGTTGTTGATCTGAAATCAGAGTCCCTGATGAGCAACGAACTCAAGCCTCCCCCTCCTGTACATGGATCTAACCAGAAGCTGCAGCATCCGGCTGGCTGCCGCCGCTGCTCTCTAGCACATCAAAGTCCTTTCTGGGACCAGAGCAGCTGATAACTTATGTTATTAAATGAAACAAAAACTAACTTTGAAGACATTTGATGTTTCTGGAAAAGTTGTGAAGATCTGCCAGAGTTTAGAGACTTAAGTTAAACTGTGTGTGTGATCCTGTTTTGGCATCAGAGTGGGGACCGTTAATATCAAAGTGAGAACATTCTGCTGGTCCCCAATTCTCTCTTTGCTAAAGGTTAAGGTTTCGGATGAAGAAGTGAATTCAGTTTAGGTTCAGGTTATGGTTTGGTCGCCTCTGGTAATGGTTAGGGGTCTGATAATGGTTAGGGGTCTGATAATGGCTATGTAGGATCTGGTAATGGTTAGGGGCCTGATAATGGCTAGGTAGGGTCTGTAATGGTAGGGTCTGGTAAGGATTAGGGGTCTGGTAATGGCTAGGTAGGGTCTGTAATGGTAGGGTCTGGTAAGGATTAGGGGCCTGATAATGGCTAGGTAGGGTCTGTAATGGTAGGGTCTGGTAAGGATTAGGGGCCTGATAATGGCTAGGTAGGGTCTGTAATGGTAGGGTCTGGTAATGATTAGGGGTCTGGTAATGGCTAGGTAGGGTCTGTAATGGTAGGGTCTGGTAAGGATTAGGGGCCTGATAATGGCTAGGTAGGGTCTGTAATGGTAGGGTCTGGTAAGGATTAGGGGCCTGATAATGGCTAGGTAGGGTCTGTAATGGTAGGGTCTGGTAATGATTAGGGGTCTGGTAATGGCTAGGTAGGGTCTGGTAATGGTAGGGTCTGCCAATGGAAGGATCTGACAATGGAAGGGTCTGACAATGGAAGGATCTGGTAATGGTAGGGTCTGATAATGGTAGAGTCTGGTAATAGTAGAGTCTGGTAATGGTAGGGTCTGATAATGGTAGGGTCTAACAATGGAAGGGTCTGGTAATGGTAGGGTCTGGTAATTGCTAGGTAGGGTCTGGTAATTGCTAGGTAGGGTCTGGTAATGGTAGGGTCTGGTAATTGCTAGGTAGGGTCTGGTAATTGCTAGGTAGGGTCTGGTTATTTGCTAGGTAGGGTCTGGTAATGGTAGGGTCTGGTAATGGTAGGGTCTGTTAATGGTAGGGTCTGTTAATGGTAGGGTCTGTTAATGGTAGGGTCTGGTAATGGTAGGGTCTGGTAATGGTAGGGTCTGGTAATGGTAGGGTCTGGTAATTGCTAGGTAGGGTCTGGTAATGATAGGGTCTGGTAATGGTAAGGTATGGTCTGGTAATGATTAGCGTCCTCCCACAGTAAAAAAAACATGACTGTTAGGTTAATTGGCTTCTCTAAATTCTCCTTAGATGTGAGTGTGTTTGAATGGTGTTGTCCTGGGTGTACAACGCCTCTCGCACCAAAGACAGCTAGAGATAGGCACCAGAATCCCTTGCCACCCCAGCAGGGACAAAGCATGATGGAAAATGGATGGATGGATGGATATTATGGCCCCATTTTTTAGAACAATTGCGCGTTTGGGGATCAAGGGTTCCTTGTGGGGCCAAATGCCGGGTTCCCACAAGAAAAACTGCTGCTCTATATAAATAAATTGAGCCGAGTTATTTTGGGGTCAGGGTTTAGGGCTGAGTTAGGTTAGGGTTGCGGTCACTCTTAGACAGTAGAAATGGGTTAGAAATGAAAGGAAGTCAAAGGAAAAGCCCAGCTAAGATAGAGATGTGTGTGTGGGCCCTGATCTTCATGCACCTTCAGCTGGGTTATAGGTCAGGCAGACTGGTCTCCTGTTTATCGGCAGCTCTGACTGCATCACTGGAAAGCTTGATGAAAGCGGGGTAGGGTGGGGGTGGTGTTCAGGCTGCATATGAAGGAGGACGGGGGTCCTTGGAGAGGGATCTCTGCTGTCTCTGGACCTGCAGGTGTCTGCGGGGCCAGTGGGACTAGAGTAAGGGGCTCCTCGGCTGGTGGGAAGGTAGCGGCAGGCCCCATGCTGGCCCCACCGCTCCCTACCTGACTGTATGCGGGCCCGTTTTGTGGCAGGAAGTTGAAGAGCTGTGAGAAATCCAAAAGAGAGGAAGCCGAGGCCACAGAGTCTGGTGCGGGGTCTGCTGCTGGCGTGGACATTTTAGAGAGGGACCCTGACTCGCTCGCTTCCTCCAACAGACCCACATGAGGTAAAAGCTCCAGTTTGGAGGAGGGGATCTGAGGATGCAGGGGGGTAGAGGATGAGGATGGCATGTTCTGCAGCTCCATCAAGTAGGTCTCCAGTTCTCCCTTTAGATTCTGCTCCCTCTCATGTGAGGTGATGTTGTACGAGGTAAAGTTAGAGCACAGTGGGTACTTCAAAGAAAAGGGGTTATTAGGCGAGGAGAAGGGCTGCGTGTCCAGGCCACAGCCCGAGAACACACCCACTTGGTGGGACCTCGCCGTCAGCGGTGCTGGAATCTCATCCTTGATGCTTCCTGCAGGCAGATCAAAGACGTGGGTCTCCAGCGAGTCGGTGGGTTCCGCTTTGACCCTCAGCAGCTCTCTGGTGTGGCTCTTCTTCATGTGACGTGTCAGGTGATCCTTCCTGCCAAAGCGCTGAGCGCAGTACTGGCACAGGAAGTCCTTGCGGCCGGTGTGCACCACCATGTGGCGTCGCACGTCTTTGCGGGTGTAAAACTGGCGCTCGCAGTGCTCGCAGCAATGCTTCTTCTCTTTGGTCCCTCCGGACGTCTTGCCAGCATGAGTTTTGAGGTGATCCAGGAGAACCGCGGTGCTAGGGAACAGCTGCAGGCACACCTGGCAGGTCAGGTCTCCGCTGTTGGCGGCATGGAGGGCCAGGTGGCGCTTAAAGCCCAGCTTGGTGTTGTAGCTCTTCCCGCACTCCTGACAGGAGAAGGCCTCCTTGTGTGGGTCGTGGGTGTGGAGGTGATTTTTTAAGTGATCCTTGCGGTGAAACATTTTTTCACAGTACGAACACTTGTGGCTTTTTTCTGGTGAGTGAGTTGCTGTATGCCTTTGAACACAGACACCATCTCATAAGCATTAGACATCATATTAATATTAGCACTTCATAATGGTGCAACAGAATCAGCATGCTGTACCGTAGCAGCTTGTACTTGGACACGAAGGCCTTGGTGCAGTCTGGATGGGAGCAGCGGTAGGGCCTTTCCCCCGTGTGGGAGTACGAGTGAACCTTCAACTTCTCCAGGCTGTTGAACGCCTTTTGACACTCCTGACAAGGAAAGTTCTTCTTGGGTTTCCCTTCTGCTCTCCTGCGTTTCCCCAAAGTTGGTGAAAGCTTGGCCTTCTCTGGGACAGGGTCATGGCGGCGCTCCGTTCCTGTGGCCATGGCACCCTAGAGCAGAGCGTCTACATGGACAGGTGAAGGGCGCCTGACTGGTGCTGGTGTGACTGGAACTAACAGCTTTAGGTTGTCATCCCAGCCTGGACTCAGGGGCCTGAGAGAAGAAGAAAAGGAAAGGACAGGGTTATCTGAAGGTGCACAGAAAGGAATGCTAAGTTATAGATCCTGGTGTAAGCAAGAGGGTTCTGGGTTCGAGTCCCGGAGGACTCGAACCCAGAACCTTTCTGTGTGGATGGATTGATTGACTATTGATTTCACAGTGCAGAAATTTACTTGTTACATCAGCTCAAATAGTCAAAGAAGAAGAAGGTGCCAAAGGAAGAAAAGTAGTTTGCATGTTCTCCCTGTCTTTGTGTGTTTTCTCCAGGTTCTCTGGATAGAGTTGTTCCAAAAACCTGCATGTTAGGTTGATTGGACACTCCAAAAAGGCCCTTAGGAGTGAGTGTCGGTGTGAGTGGTTGCTGGTCTTTTCATGTCTCTGATTGGACCTGCGTTGGCAGACCATCCAGGGTGTACCTCGTCCATTGACTACTGGGATATCCCACCCACAATCCCATTAAGCTGGGCGTACACTGTATGATTTTTTTGCCCTTTTCAGGCCGATTCCCCAGTCGTGCAAGAATTTTTTCAGTCGGGCCGACTTTCAGCCTGATGGTGCGTGGTGTATAATACAGGGTGTAATGAGGGGCGATCAGCGTCAAACGACCGCCTCCCCTTCAGGAATCGTAAAGTCGGGAGAACGTCAAACATGTCTGAGGTGTTGGTGGGTAAATCCTGCTGTTGAAGCAGAGCTACGAGCCAATTTACCAGAACCTTGAGCACTGAGCATGAGCAAACAAGGAAGTTCTTCTTCTTTCAGATTGACAAGTCCGACCAGCGTCATCTCTCAACGCTGGGTCAGATACCCTGGCTTTTAATGAGTGTAATGGACATGGGACACATGTACCTCCTTATTTGCACATTTACATGGAGGAAGCCCTGCAGAAACCTCAACTCAGTGCCATTGAATATGTCCTCAGTTCCGCAATGAAGGTGAACAAGCGTCGGCTCTGACAGCAGAGAGAAAGCACAAACAACAACACCTAAGTGGGGTACATCCTTGACACGTCATTCATTTAAGACCCCACGCCCCCTTCTGTGTGGCGCCCAGCCTGATTTCCCATGTACCTAGGAACATTTGTAACTACGGAGACAGTTCTGCAAAACATGGTGGACATGTAACACCTCCTATTGGAGAGGGTGTGCAAATAGAAACATCTAGGAACATCTTATGCTTTAGCCCACAAATGTCCCCACCATCAAAAGATGTTGCATCACGCACAACTACACGCTAAGGTCAGCCACCTTGAGGAACTCCTGAACAGACCAGTACCACTGAATTTCCCAGTGACTTAATCAGCCAATGTGGATCCACCAATCAACTGTAAGGAACCAGCCATCACCCTGATGAAGAACAGGAAACAGCTGAACCTGACGGCATCCCAGCTGAAGCACTACAAGCCTTCAGGACCTCACAGAGCTGGATAAATATGACTGAACTCTGAGGAACGTTTGGAGCTCAGGTGATTTCAGCACCACTCTCACCATGTCACAGGTTACAGGACCTGTTTCTACGTCACTGATGGACACAACGCCTGCACCTGATAGAGCCGATAACCTGGAAGCCTTCAGCTACATGGATTAGAAAAGTCAGGACATGGAAGACAATGTGGCTCAGATAACAACTTCTTCTATGACATTGTTGATAATGGCTGCTACTACAACTGATCAGTTCAACAGCTTAAGCAGGTAATAAGTTTCCCATCATAGAGTTAAAAAGCAGAAGCTGATATACAAACTTCCACAACCTCAAAGACTGAAGCAGTTTAAAGAGCCAATCAGCATCATAGCGTCTCTGAAACATTGGACCAATCAGGAGAAAGGAGCTGATTCTGAGCTGCAGGGTTATGAGTTCTATTACATCATTAGAGAAGGACAACTAGGGGAGGATTAGCTGTTTATGATGGCAATAACCTAAAAGTATAAAATAGTAGAAAACACGACCGGTCTGACTAAAGATGCATTTGAGTGTTTAACAGTTGAAATATTTATGGAAAAGTCAGAAAATGTGGTTGTTAGTTGTATAACCAGAGCTGTTGGTTCCAATATGGAGATATTTAGAAAAACACAGTTACATCTCAGAAGGTCTCCTTCATCTGTAGAACTTTAATATAGATCTACTTCACTCAGATAACCATAAACCTACTGAAGGGTTCATTAATATCACGTACAGTTTGAGCCTTTTTCCCTAAATCACTGGCCCCGCAGGATCACCTTAACAGAGCCATATTAATAGATAATATTAGAATTATACTTATCTAAGCTTTAACTAATAATTTTGTAAGTGTGGGATCCAAACTGGCAGGAATAAATCCCAGATCTACAACTGCTGGAGCTCTGAATGAAACATTAATCATCCTTCTTCAATGTGAGAGAAAGAGAAACTATAGATAATGTCAATAAAGTAATAAAAAGAGGTCAGCTGACTGTGATGGCATTGATATGGCCGTAATTAAGAAGGTAATAGAGGAAATTATTCAGCCTCCAATTTACATGTCAAAATGGTCAATTTCCAGAAAAGATCAAATTACCAAAATGATTCTACTTTATAGTAAATCTGGGGACAGACACCTTTTCACAAATTATAGGCCGTTTTCTCTACTTCCACAGTTTTCAACATTATGGAGAAATTATTTGTGTATAGACCTGATACTTTCGTTGTTAGGATAATAATCACTGAAGATCTGTGACTTTATCACACCCTGGCACTGGCTGCCTGGCACTGGCTGCCTGGCACTGGCTGCCTGACATTGGCTGCCTGGCACTGGCTGGCTGGCATTGGCTGCCTGGCACTGGCTGCCTGACATTGGCTGCCTGGCACTGGCTGCCTGGCATTGGCTGCCTGGCACTGGCTGCCTGACACTGGCTGCCTGGCACTGGCTGCCTGGCATTGGCTGCCTGGCACTGGCTGCCTGACACTGGCTGCCTGGCATTGGCTGCCTGGCACTGGCTGCCTGGCATTGGCTGCCTGGCACTGGCTGCCTGGCATTGGCTGCCTGGCACTGGCTGCCTGGCACTGGCTGCCTGGCATTGGCTGCCTGACACTGGCTGCCTGGCATTGGCTGCCTGACATTGGCTGCCTGGCACTGGCTGCCTGACATTGGCTGCCTGACATTGGCTGCCTGGCACTGGCTGCCTGGCATTGGCTGCCTGGCACTGGCTGCCTGGCACTGGCTGCCTGGCATTGGCTGCCTGACACTGGCTGCCTGGCATTGGCTGCCTGACATTGGCTGCCTGGCACTGGCTGCCTGACATTGGCTGCCTGACATTGGCTGCCTGGCAATGGCTGCCTGACATTGGCTGCCTGGCACTGGCTGCCTGGCACTGGCTGCCTGACATTGGCTGCCTGACATTGGCTGCCTGGCACTGGCTGCCTGGCAATGGCTGCCTGGCACTGGCTGCCTGGCATTGGCTGCCTGGCACTGGCTGCCTGGCATTGGCTGCCTGGCACTGGCTGCCTGGCATTGGCTGCCTGGCACTGGCTGCCTGGCACTGGCTGCCTGGCATTGGCTGCCTGACACTGGCTGCCTGGCATTGGCTGCCTGACATTGGCTGCCTGGCACTGGCTGCCTGACATTGGCTGCCTGACATTGGCTGCCTGGCACTGGCTGCCTGGCACTGGCTGCCTGGCACTGGCTGCCTGGCACTGGCTGCCTGGCAATGGCTGCCTGACATTGGCTGCCTGGCACTGGCTGCCTGGCACTGGCTGCCTGACATTGGCTGCCTGACATTGGCTGCCTGGCACTGGCTGCCTGGCAATGGCTGCCTGGCACTGGCTGCCTGGCATTGGCTGCCTGGCACTGGCTGCCTGACATTGGCTGCCTGACATTGGCTGCCTGGCACTGGCTGCCTGGCAATGGCTGCCTGGCACTGGCTGCCTGGCATTGGCTGCCTGGCACTGGCTGCCTGGCACTGGCTGCCTGGCATTGGCTGCCTGGCACTGGCTGCCTGGCATTGGCTGCCTGGCATTGGCTGCCTGGCAATGGCTGCCTGGCCCTGGCTGCCTGGCACTGGCTGCCTGGCATTGGCTGCCTGGCACTAGCTGCCTGGCACTGGCTGCCTGGCACTGGCTGCCTGGCACTGGCTGCCTGGCACTGGCTGCCTGGCAAAGGCTGCCTGGCACTGGCTGCCTGGCACTGGCTGCCTGGCAATGGCTGCCTGACATTGGCTGCCTGACATTGGCTGCCTGGCACTGGCTGCCTGGCACTGGCTGCCTGACATTGGCTGCCTGACATTGGCTGCCTGGCATTGGCTGCCTGGCACTGGCTGCCTGACATTGGCTGCCTGACATTGGCTGCCTGGCACTGGCTGCCTGGCACTGGCTGCCTGGCAATGGCTGCCTGGCACTGGCTGCCTGGCACTGGCTGCCTGGCAATGGCTGCCTGACATTGGCTGCCTGACATTGGCTGCCTGGCACTGGCTGCCTGACATTGGCTGCCTGACATTGGCTGCCTGGCACTGGCTGCCTGACATTGGCTGCCTGACATTGGCTGCCTGGTACTGGCTGCCTGACATTGGCTGCCTGGCACTGGCTGCCTGGCACTGGCTGCCTGGCACTGGCTGCCTGACATTGGCTGCCTGGCACTGGCTGCCTGGCACTGGCTGCCTGGCATTGGCTGCCTGGCACTGGCTGCCTGGCATTGGCTGCCTGGCACTGGCTGCCTGGCACTGGCTGCCTGGCATTGGCTGCCTGACACTGGCTGCCTGGCATTGGCTGCCTGACATTGGCTGCCTGGCACTGGCTGGCTGACATTGGCTGCCTGACATTGGCTGCCTGGCACTGGCTGCCTGGCACTGGCTGCCTGGCACTGGCTGCCTGGCACTGGCTGCCTGGCAATGGCTGCCTGACATTGGCTGCCTGGCACTGGCTGCCTGGCACTGGCTGCCTGACATTGGCTGCCTGACATTGGCTGCCTGGCACTGGCTGCCTGGCAATGGCTGCCTGGCACTGGCTGCCTGGCATTGGCTGCCTGGCACTGGCTGCCTGACATTGGCTGCCTGACATTGGCTGCCTGGCACTGGCTGCCTGGCAATGGCTGCCTGGCACTGGCTGCCTGGCATTGGCTGCCTGGCACTGGCTGCCTGGCACTGGCTGCCTGGCATTGGCTGCCTGGCACTGGCTGCCTGGCATTGGCTGCCTGGCATTGGCTGCCTGGCAATGGCTGCCTGGCCCTGGCTGCCTGGCACTGGCTGCCTGGCACTGGCTGCCTGGCACTGGCTGCCTGGCAATGGCTGCCTGGCAATGGCTGCCTGGCACTGGCTGCCTGGCAATGGCTGCCTGACATTGGCTGCCTGACATTGGCTGCCTGGCACTGGCTGCCTGGCACTGGCTGCCTGACATTGGCTGCCTGACATTGGCTGCCTGGCACTGGCTGCCTGACATTGGCTGCCTGACATTGGCTGCCTGGCACTGGCTGCCTGGCACTGGCTGCCTGGCAATGGCTGCCTGGCACTGGCTGCCTGGCACTGGCTGCCTGGCAATGGCTGCCTGACATTGGCTGCCTGACATTGGCTGCCTGGCACTGGCTGCCTGGCACTGGCTGCCTGACATTGGCTGCCTGACATTGGCTGCCTGGCACTGGCTGCCTGACATTGGCTGCCTGACATTGGCTGCCTGGTACTGGCTGCCTGACATTGGCTGCCTGGCACTGGCTGCCTGGCACTGGCTGCCTGGCACTGGCTGCCTGACATTGGCTGCCTGGCACTGGCTGCCTGGCACTGGCTGCCTGGCACTGGCTGCCTGGCAATGGCTGCCTGACATTGGCTGCCTGGCACTGGCTGCCTGGCACTGGCTGCCTGACATTGGCTGCCTGACATTGGCTGCCTGGCACTGGCTGCCTGGCAATGGCTGTCTGGCACTGGCTGCCTGGCATTGGCTGCCTGGCACTGGCTGCCTGACATTGGCTGCCTGACATTGGCTGCCTGGCACTGGCTGCCTGGCAATGGCTGCCTGGCAATGGCTGCCTGACATTGGCTGCCTGGCATTGGCTGCCTGGCACTGGCTGCCTGGCATTGGCTGCCTGACATTGGCTGCCTGGCATTGGCTGCCTGGCACTGGCTGCCTGACATTGGCTGCCTGGCATTGGCTGCCTGGCACTGGCTGCCTGGCACTGGCTGCCTGACATTGGCTGCCTGGCACTGGCTGCCTGGCACTGGCTGCCTGACATTGGCTGCCTGACATTGGCTGCCTGACATTGGCTGCCTGGCACTGGCTGCCTGACATTGGCTGCCTGACATTGGCTGCCTGGCACTGGCTACCTGGCATTGGATGCCTGGCATTGGCTGCCTGGCATTGGCTGCCTGGCACTGGCTGCCTGGCATTGGCTGCCTGACATTGGCTGCCTGGCACTGGCTGCCTGACATTGGCTGCCTGGCACTGGCTGCCTGACATTGGCTGCCTGGCACTGGCTGCCTGGCACTGGCTGCCTGGCACTGGCTGCCTGAAATTGGCTGCCTGGCACTGGCTGCCTGGCACTTGCTGCCTTCCTAGACACCAGGAAGACCCACAGAGAGAGACCAGCTAACTCCACGTAGACACCAGGAAGACCCACAGAGAGAGACCAGTTAACTCCACGTAGACACCAGGAAGACCCACAGAGAGAGACCAGCTAACTCCACGTAGACACCAGGAAGACCCACAGAGAGAGACCAGCTAACTCCACGTAGACACCGGGAAGACCCACAGAGAGAGACCAGCTAACTCCACGTAGACACCGGGAAGACCCACAGAGAGAGACCAGCTAACTCCACGTAGACACCAGGAAGACCCACAGAGAGAGACCAGCTAACTCCACGTAGACACCAGGGAAGACCCACAGAGAGAGACCAGCTAACTCCACGTAGACACCGGGAAGACCCACAGAGGGAGACCAGCTAACTCCACGTAGACACCAGGGAAGGCCCACAGAGAGAGACCAGCTAACTCCACGTAGACACCGGGAAGACCCACAGAGAGAGACCAGCTAACTCCACGTAGACACCGGGAAGACCCACAGAGAGAGACCAGCTAACTCCACGTAGACACCGGGAAGGCCCACAGAGAGAGACCAGCTAACTCCACGTAGACACCAGGAAGGCCCACAGAGAGAGACCAGCTAACTCCACGTAGACACCAGGAAGGCCCACAGAGAGAGACCAGCTAACTCCACGTAGACACCAGGAAGGCCCACAGAGAGAGACCAGTTAACTCCACGTAGACACCAGGGAAGGCCCACAGAGAGAGACCAGTTAACTCCACGTAGACACCAGGAAGGCCCACAGAGAGAGACCAGTTAACTCCACGTAGACACCAGGAAGGCCCACAGAGAGAGACCAGCTAACTCCACGTAGACACCAGGAAGGCCCACAGAGAGAGACCAGCTAACTCCACGTAGACACCAGGAAGGCCCACAGAGAGAGACCAGCTAACTCCACGTAGACACCAGGAAGGCCCACAGAGAGAGACCAGCTAACTCCACGTAGACACCAGGAAGGCCCACAGAGAGAGACCAGTTAACTCCACGTAGACACCAGGAAGGCCCACAGAGAGAGACCAGCTAACTCCACGTAGACACCAGGAAGGCCCACAGAGAGAGACCAGCTAACTCCACGTAGACACCAGGAAGGCCCACAGAGAGAGATCAGCTAACTCCACGTAGACACCAGGAAGGCCCACAGAGAGAGACCAGTTAACTCCACGTAGACACCAGGAAGGCCCACAGAGAGAGACCAGCTAACTCCACGTAGACACCAGGGAAGGCCCACAGAGAGACACCAGTTAACTCCACGTAGACACCAGGACGACCCACAGAGAGAGACCAGCTAACTCCACGTAGACACCAGGAAGGCCCACAGAGAGAGACCAGTTAACTCCACGTAGACACCAGGAAGGCCCACAGAGAGAGACCAGCTAACTCCACGTAGACACCAGGGAAGGCCCACAGAGAGAGACCAGCTAACTCCACATAGACACCAGGGAAGGCCCACAGAGAGAGACCAGTTAACTCCACGTAGACACCAGGAAGACCCACAGAGAGAGACCAGTTAACTCCACGTAGACACCAGGAAGGCCCACAGAGAGAGATCAGCTAACTCCACGTAGACACCAGGAAGGCCCACAGAGAGAGACCAGGTAACTCCACGTAGACACCAGGAAGACCCACAGAGAGAGACCAGGTAACTCCACATAGACACCAGGAAGGCCCACAGAGAGAGACCAGTTAACTCCACGTAGACACCAGGAAGGCCCACAGAGAGAGACCAGCTAACTCCACGTAGACACCAGGAAGACCCACAGAGAGAGACCAGCTAACTCCACATAGACACCAGGAAGACCCACAGAGAGAGACCAGCTAACTCCACATAGACACCAGGAAGACCCACAGAGAGAGACCAGCTAACTCCACATAGACACCAGGAAGACCCACAGAGAGAGACCAGCTAACTCTACGTAGACACCAGGAAGACCCACAGAGAGAGACCAGCTAACTCCACGTAGACACCAGGAAGACCCACAGAGAGAGACCAGCTAACTCCACGTAGACACCAGGAAGACCCACAGAGAGAGACCAGCTAACTCCACGTAGACACCAGGAAGACCCACAGAGAGAGACCAGCTAACTCCACGTAGACACCAGGGAAGACCCACAGAGAGAGACCAGCTAACTCCACGTAGACACCAGGGAAGGCCCACAGAGAGAGACCAGCTAACTCCACGTAGACACCAGGGAAGGCCCACAGAGAGAGACCAGCTAACTCCACGTAGACACCGGGAAGACCCACAGAGAGAGACCAGCTAACTCCACGTAGACACCGGGAAGACCCACAGAGAGAGACCAGCTAACTCCACGTAGACACCGGGAAGACCCACAGAGAGAGACCAGCTAACTCCACGTAGACACCGGGAAGGCCCACAGAGAGAGACCAGCTAACTCCACGTAGACACCAGGAAGGCCCACAGAGAGAGACCAGTTAACTCCACGTAGACACCAGGAAGGCCCACAGAGAGAGACCAGCTAACTCCACGTAGACACCAGGAAGGCCCACAGAGAGAGACCAGCTAACTCCACGTAGACACCAGGAAGGCCCACAGAGAGAGACCAGCTAACTCCACGTAGACACCAGGAAGGCCCACAGAGAGAGACCAGCTAACTCCACGTAGACACCAGGAAGGCCCACAGAGAGAGACCAGCTAACTCCACGTAGACACCAGGAAGGCCCACAGAGAGAGACCAGTTAACTCCACATAGACACCAGGAAGGCCCACAGAGAGAGACCAGTTAACTCCACGTAGACACCAGGAAGGCCCACAGAGAGAGACCAGCTAACTCCACGTAGACACCAGGAAGGCCCACAGAGAGAGACCAGCTAACTCCACGTAGACACCAGGAAGGCCCACAGAGAGAGACCAGCTAACTCCACGTAGACACCAGGAAGGCCCACAGAGAGAGACCAGCTAACTCCACATAGACACCAGGAAGGCCCACAGAGAGAGACCAGTTAACTCCACGTAGACACCAGGAAGGCCCACAGAGAGAGACCAGTTAACTCCACGTAGACACCAGGAAGGCCCACAGAGAGAGACCAGTTAACTCCACGTAGACACCAGGAAGGCCCACAGAGAGAGACCAGTTAACTCCACGTAGACACCAGGAAGGCCCACAGAGAGAGACCACCTAACTCCACATAGACACCAGGAAGGCCCACAGAGAGAGACCAGTTAACTCCACGTAGACACCAGGAAGGCCCACAGAGAGAGACCAGCTAACTCCACGTAGACACCAGGAAGACCCACAGAGAGAGACCAGCTAACTCCACATAGACACCAGGAAGACCCACAGAGAGAGACCAGCTAACTCCACATAGACAGCAGGAAGACCCACAGAGAGAGACCAGCTAACTCCACATAGACACCAGGAAGACCCACAGAGAGAGACCAGCTAACTCTACGTAGACACCAGGAAGACCCACAGAGAGAGACCAGCTAACTCCACGTAGACACCAGGAAGACCCACAGAGAGAGACCAGCTAACTCCACGTAGACACCAGGAAGACCCACAGAGAGAGACCAGCTAACTCCACGTAGACACCAGGAAGACCCACAGAGAGAGACCAGCTAACTCCACGTAGACACCAGGAAGACCCACAGAGAGAGACCAGCTAACTCCACGTAGACACCAGGAAGACCCACAGAGAGAGACCAGCTAACTCCACGTAGACACCAGGGAAGGCCCACAGAGAGAGACCAGTTAACTCCACGTAGACACCAGGAAGGCCCACAGAGAGAGACCAGTTAACTCCACGTAGACACCAGGAAGGCCCACAGAGAGAGACCAGCTAACTCCACGTAGACACCAGGAAGGCCCACAGAGAGACCAGTTAACTCCACATAGACACCAGGAAGGCCCACAGAGAGAGACCAGCTAACTCCACGTAGACACCAGGAAGGCCCACAGAGAGAGATCAGCTAACTCCACGTAGACACCAGGAAGGCCCACAGAGAGAGACCAGTTAACTCCACGTAGACACCAGGAAGGCCCACAGAGAGAGACCAGCTAACTCCACGTAGACACCAGGAAGGCCCACAGAGAGAGACCAGTTAACTCCACGTAGACACCAGGAAGACCCACAGAGAGAGACCAGTTAACTCCACGTAGACACCAGGAAGGCCCACAGAGAGAGACCAGCTAACTCCACGTAGACACCAGGGAAGGCCCACAGAGAGAGACCAGCTAACTCCACATAGACACCAGGGAAGGCCCACAGAGAGAGACCAGTTAACTCCACGTAGACACCAGGAAGACCCACAGAGAGAGACCAGTTAACTCCACGTAGACACCAGGAAGGCCCACAGAGAGAGATCAGCTAACTCCACGTAGACACCAGGAAGGCCCACAGAGAGAGAACAGTTAACTCCACGTAGACACCAGGAAGACCCACAGAGAGAGACCAGGTAACTCCACATAGACACCAGGAAGGCCCACAGAGAGAGACCAGTTAACTCCACGTAGACACCAGGAAGGCCCACAGAGAGAGACCAGCTAACTCCACGTAGACACCAGGAAGACCCACAGAGAGAGACCAGCTAACTCCACATAGACACCAGGAAGACCCACAGAGAGAGACCAGCTAACTCCACATAGACACCAGGAAGACCCACAGAGAGAGACCAGCTAACTCCACATAGACACCAGGAAGACCCACAGAGAGAGACCAGCTAACTCCACGTAGACACCAGGAAGACCCACAGAGAGAGACCAGCTAACTCCACGTAGACACCAGGAAGAACCACAGAGAGAGACCAGCTAACTCCACGTAGACACCAGGAAGACCCACAGAGAGAGACCAGCTAACTCCACGTAGACACCAGGAAGACCCACAGAGAGAGACCAGCTAACTCCACGTAGACACCAGGGAAGACCCACAGAGAGAGACCAGCTAACTCCACGTAGACACCAGGGAAGGCCCACAGAGAGAGACCAGCTAACTCCACGTAGACACCAGGGAAGGCCCACAGAGAGAGACCAGCTAACTCCACGTAGACACCGGGAAGACCCACAGAGAGAGACCAGCTAACTCCACGTAGACACCGGGAAGACCCACAGAGAGAGACCAGCTAACTCCACGTAGACACCGGGAAGACCCACAGAGAGAGACCAGCTAACTCCACGTAGACACCGGGAAGGCCCACAGAGAGAGACCAGCTAACTCCACGTAGACACCAGGAAGGCCCACAGAGAGAGACCAGCTAACTCCACGTAGACACCAGGAAGGCCCACAGAGAGAGACCAGCTAACTCCACGTAGACACCAGGAAGGCCCACAGAGAGAGACCAGCTAACTCCACGTAGACACCAGGAAGGCCCACAGAGAGAGACCAGCTAACTCCACGTAGACACCAGGAAGGCCCACAGAGAGAGACCAGTTAACTCCACGTAGACACCAGGAAGGCCCACAGAGAGAGACCAGCTAACTCCACGTAGACACCAGGAAGGCCCACAGAGAGAGACCAGTTAACTCCACATAGACACCAGGAAGGCCCACAGAGAGAGACCAGTTAACTCCACGTAGACACCAGGAAGGCCCACAGAGAGAGACCAGCTAACTCCACGTAGACACCAGGAAGGCCCACAGAGAGAGACCAGTTAACTCCACGTAGACACCAGGAAGGCCCACAGAGAGAGACCAGCTAACTCCACGTAGACACCAGGAAGGCCCACAGAGAGAGACCAGTTAACTCCACATAGACACCAGGAAGGCCCACAGAGAGAGACCAGCTAACTCCACGTAGACACCAGGAAGGCCCACAGAGAGAGACCAGTTAACTCCACGTAGACACCAGGAAGGCCCACAGAGAGAGACCAGTTAACTCCACGTAGACACCAGGAAGGCCCACAGAGAGAGACCAGTTAACTCCACGTAGACAACAGGAAGGCCCACAGAGAGAGACCAGCTAACTCCACATAGACACCAGGAAGGCCCACAGAGAGAGACCAGTTAACTCCACGTAGACACCAGGAAGGCCCACAGAGAGAGACCAGCTAACTCCACGTGGACACCAGGAAGACCCACAGAGAGAGACCAGCTAACTCCACATAGACACCAGGAAGACCCACAGAGAGAGACCAGCTAACTCCACATAGACACCAGGAAGACCCACAGAGAGAGACCAGCTAACTCCACATAGACACCAGGAAGACCCACAGAGAGAGACCAGCTAACTCTACGTAGACACCAGGAAGACCCACAGAGAGAGACCAGCTAACTCCATGTAGACACCAGGAAGACCCACAGAGAGAGACCAGCTAACTCCACGTAGACACCAGGAAGACCCACAGAGAGAGACCAGCTAACTCCACGTAGACACCAGGAAGACCCACAGAGAGAGACCAGCTAACTCCACGTAGACACCAGGAAGACCCACAGAGAGAGACCAGCTACTAACTCCACGTAGACACCAGGAAGACCCACAGAGAGAGACCAGCTAACTCCACGTAGACACCAGGAAGACCCACAGAGAGAGACCAGCTAACTCCACGTAGACACCAGGAAGGCCCACAGAGAGAGACCAGTTAACTCCACGTAGACACCAGGAAGGCCCACAGAGAGAGACCAGCTAACTCCACGTAGACACCAGGGAAGGCCCACAGAGAGAGACCAGCTAACTCCACATAGACACCAGGGAAGGCCCACAGAGAGAGACCAGTTAACTCCACGTAGACACCAGGAAGACCCACAGAGAGAGACCAGTTAACTCCACGTAGACACCAGGAAGGCCCACAGAGAGAGATCAGCTAACTCCACGTAGACACCAGGAAGGCCCACAGAGAGAGAACAGTTAACTCCACGTAGACACCAGGAAGACCCACAGAGAGAGACCAGGTAACTCCACATAGACACCAGGAAGGCCCACAGAGAGAGACCAGTTAACTCCACGTAGACACCAGGAAGGCCCACAGAGAGAGACCAGCTAACTCCACGTAGACACCAGGAAGACCCACAGAGAGAGACCAGCTAACTCCACATAGACACCAGGAAGACCCACAGAGAGAGACCAGCTAACTCCACATAGACACCAGGAAGACCCACAGAGAGAGACCAGCTAACTCCACATAGACACCAGGAAGACCCACAGAGAGAGACCAGCTAACTCCACGTAGACACCAGGAAGACCCACAGAGAGAGACCAGCTAACTCCACGTAGACACCAGGAAGACCCACAGAGAGAGACCAGCTAACTCCACGTAGACACCAGGAAGACCCACAGAGAGAGACCAGCTAACTCCACGTAGACACCAGGAAGACCCACAGAGAGAGACCAGCTAACTCCACGTAGACACCAGGGAAGACCCACAGAGAGAGACCAGCTAACTCCACGTAGACACCAGGGAAGGCCCACAGAGAGAGACCAGCTAACTCCACGTAGACACCAGGGAAGGCCCACAGAGAGAGACCAGCTAACTCCACGTAGACACCGGGAAGACCCACAGAGAGAGACCAGCTAACTCCACGTAGACACCGGGAAGACCCACAGAGAGAGACCAGCTAACTCCACGTAGACACCGGGAAGACCCACAGAGAGAGACCAGCTAACTCCACGTAGACACCGGGAAGGCCCACAGAGAGAGACCAGCTAACTCCACGTAGACACCAAGAAGGCCCACAGAGAGAGACCAGCTAACTCCACGTAGACACCAGGAAGGCCCACAGAGAGAGACCAGCTAACTCCACGTAGACACCAGGAAGGCCCACAGAGAGAGACCAGCTAACTCCACGTAGACACCAGGAAGGCCCACAGAGAGAGACCAGCTAACTCCACGTAGACACCAGGAAGGCCCACAGAGAGAGACCAGTTAACTCCACGTAGACACCAGGAAGGCCCACAGAGAGAGACCAGCTAACTCCACGTAGACACCAGGAAGGCCCACAGAGAGAGACCAGTTAACTCCACATAGACACCAGGAAGGCCCACAGAGAGAGACCAGTTAACTCCACGTAGACACCAGGAAGGCCCACAGAGAGAGACCAGCTAACTCCACGTAGACACCAGGAAGGCCCACAGAGAGAGACCAGTTAACTCCACGTAGACACCAGGAAGGCCCACAGAGAGAGACCAGCTAACTCCACGTAGACACCAGGAAGGCCCACAGAGAGAGACCAGTTAACTCCACATAGACACCAGGAAGGCCCACAGAGAGAGACCAGCTAACTCCACGTAGACACCAGGAAGGCCCACAGAGAGAGACCAGTTAACTCCACGTAGACACCAGGAAGGCCCACAGAGAGAGACCAGTTAACTCCACGTAGACACCAGGAAGGCCCACAGAGAGAGACCAGTTAACTCCACGTAGACAACAGGAAGGCCCACAGAGAGAGACCAGCTAACTCCACATAGACACCAGGAAGGCCCACAGAGAGAGACCAGTTAACTCCACGTAGACACCAGGAAGGCCCACAGAGAGAGACCAGCTAACTCCACGTAGACACCAGGGAAGACCCACAGAGAGAGACCAGCTAACTCCACGTAGACACCAGGGAAGGCCCACAGAGAGAGACCAGCTAACTCCACGTAGACACCAGGGAAGGCCCACAGAGAGAGACCAGCTAACTCCACGTAGACACCGGGAAGACCCACAGAGAGAGACCAGCTAACTCCACGTAGACACCGGGAAGACCCACAGAGAGAGACCAGCTAACTCCACGTAGACACCGGGAAGACCCACAGAGAGAGACCAGCTAACTCCACGTAGACACCGGGAAGGCCCACAGAGAGAGACCAGCTAACTCCACGTAGACACCAGGAAGGCCCACAGAGAGAGACCAGCTAACTCCACGTAGACACCAGGAAGGCCCACAGAGAGAGACCAGCTAACTCCACGTAGACACCAGGAAGGCCCACAGAGAGAGACCAGCTAACTCCACGTAGACACCAGGAAGGCCCACAGAGAGAGACCAGCTAACTCCACGTAGACACCAGGAAGGCCCACAGAGAGAGACCAGTTAACTCCACGTAGACACCAGGAAGGCCCACAGAGAGAGACCAGCTAACTCCACGTAGACACCAGGAAGGCCCACAGAGAGAGACCAGTTAACTCCACATAGACACCAGGAAGGCCCACAGAGAGAGACCAGTTAACTCCACGTAGACACCAGGAAGGCCCACAGAGAGAGACCAGCTAACTCCACGTAGACACCAGGAAGGCCCACAGAGAGAGACCAGTTAACTCCACGTAGACACCAGGAAGGCCCACAGAGAGAGACCAGCTAACTCCACGTAGACACCAGGAAGGCCCACAGAGAGAGACCAGTTAACTCCACATAGACACCAGGAAGGCCCACAGAGAGAGACCAGCTAACTCCACGTAGACACCAGGAAGGCCCACAGAGAGAGACCAGTTAACTCCACGTAGACACCAGGAAGGCCCACAGAGAGAGACCAGTTAACTCCACGTAGACACCAGGAAGGCCCACAGAGAGAGACCAGTTAACTCCACGTAGACAACAGGAAGGCCCACAGAGAGAGACCAGCTAACTCCACATAGACACCAGGAAGGCCCACAGAGAGAGACCAGTTAACTCCACGTAGACACCAGGAAGGCCCACAGAGAGAGACCAGCTAACTCCACGTGGACACCAGGAAGACCCACAGAGAGAGACCAGCTAACTCCACATAGACACCAGGAAGACCCACAGAGAGAGACCAGCTAACTCCACATAGACACCAGGAAGACCCACAGAGAGAGACCAGCTAACTCCACATAGACACCAGGAAGACCCACAGAGAGAGACCAGCTAACTCTACGTAGACACCAGGAAGACCCACAGAGAGAGACCAGCTAACTCCACGTAGACACCAGGAAGACCCACAGAGAGAGACCAGCTAACTCCACGTAGACACCAGGAAGACCCACAGAGAGAGACCAGCTAACTCCACGTAGACACCAGGAAGACCCACAGAGAGAGACCAGCTAACTCCACGTAGACACCAGGAAGACCCACAGAGAGAGACCAGCTAACTCCACGTAGACACCAGGAAGACCCACAGAGAGAGACCAGCTAACTCCACGTAGACACCAGGAAGACCCACAGAGAGAGACCAGCTAACTCCACGTAGACACCAGGAAGACCCACAGAGAGAGACCAGCTAACTCCACGTAGACACCAGGTAGACCCACAGAGAGAGACCAGCTAACTCCACGTAGACACCAGGAAGACCCACAGAGAGAGACCAGCTAACTCCACATAGACACCAGGAAGACCCACAGAGAGAGACCAGCTAACTCCACATAGACACCAGGAAGACCCACAGAGAGAGACCAGCTAACTCTACGTAGACACCAGGAAGACCCACAGAGAGAGACCAGCTAACTCCACGTAGACACCAGGAAGACCCACAGAGAGAGACCAGCTAACTCCACGTAGACACCAGGAAGACCCACAGAGAGAGACCAGCTAACTCCACGTAGACACCAGGAAGGCCCACAGAGAGAGACCAGCTAACTCCACGTAGACACCAGGAAGACCCACAGAGAGAGACCAGCTAACTCCACGTAGACACCAGGAAGACCCACAGAGAGAGACCAGCTAACTCCACGTAGACACCAGGAAGACCCACAGAGAGAGACCAGCTAACTCCACATAGACACCAGGAAGACCCACAGAGAGAGACCAGCTAACTCCACGTAGACACCCCCTGGGCCCTAAAGCACTCCTTCAGAGACTGTTTCACCGTGGGGCAGTCGTCCTTTTGACGGACCAGTTTCATCTTTTTTTTGCCCAGATCTAATTCCTCCAGTTTACGGTGCATAGTTGTGATGAATGCATAAACGTTAGGGAAATTCAAAAGACTTGTCATTAATCTTTGTTTTCAAAGGTTTATGTTAAAGTTAACCTTTAAATAAGAATGTCTAACCTTTTTAGACACGTTATCCCTAATATTACTGGGAAGTTCTTTTTGCATAAATAGAAACCCAAACAGCTCCTCTACTTCCTGGACTCCAGCAGCTCCTGTGTTTCCTGACCAGCTGGTTCATCCAGGATGGTTACTGACCTCCTTTCTTTCTATCTTCTGCCTGCTCTCTGCTTTACTCCTCTAAATAGATCTTCTTTCCACCAGTCCTCCCATCTTCTCCGTCTCTCCTCTTCTATCAATCGTACTCTCTTCTAAAACAGACATCATAGAATCATCATTCCTTCCAAAAACACAGCGCTACAACTTAATAAACTCACACTGCTGCTAACCAGCCTGCTAACAGTTGCTAACCAGCTAGCTAAAAGCTGGTAACCACCTGGCTAACAGCTGCTAACCAGCCTGCTAACAGTTGCTAACCAGCTAGCTAAAAGCTGGTAACCACCTGGCTAACAGCTGCTAACCAGCCTGCTAACAGTTGCTAACCAGCTAGCTAAAAGCTGGTAACCACCTGGCTAACAGCTGCTAACCAGCCTGCTAACAGTTGCTAACCAGCTAGCTAAAAGCTGGTAACCAGCTGGCTAACTGCTGCTAACTAGCCTGCTTACAGCAGCTAACCAGCTAGGTAATAGCTGGTAACTAGCCTGCTAACAGCCACTGACCAGCCAGCTAACAAACGCTAACAAGGTAGCTAACAGCTGCTAACTAGCCTGCTAACAGCTGCTAACTAGCCTGCTAACAGCTGCTAATCAGCCTACTAACAGCTGCTAACCAGCTAGCTAATACCCACTAACCAGCCTGCTAACAGCTGCTAACCAACTAGCTAACAGCCACTTACCAGCTAGCTAAAAGGCGCTAACTAGCCTGCTAACAGCTGCAAACAGCTGCTAACCAGCCAGCTATCAGCCGCTTACCAGCTAGCTAACAGCCACTAACAAGCTAGCTAACAGCTGCTAACCACCTAGCTAACAGCTTCTAACTAGCCTGCTAACAGCTGCTAACCAGCCTGCTAACAGCTGCTAACCAACCAGCTAACAGCCACTTACCAGCTAGCTAACAGGCGTTTACTAGCCTGCTAACAGCTGCTAACCAACCAGCTAACAGCCACTTACCAGCTAGCTAACAGGCGTTTACTAGCCTGCTAACAGCTGCTAACCACCTAGCTAACAGCTGCTAACCAGCCTGCTAACAGCTGCTAACCAGCTAGCTACCAGCTGCTAACCAGCCTGCTAACAGCTGCTAACCTGCCAGCTAACAAACGCTAACCAGCTAGCTAACAGCTGCTAACTAGCCTGCTAACAGCTGCTAACCACCTAGCTAACAGCTGCTAACCAGCCTGCTAACCAGCTAGCTAACAGCTGCGAACTAGCCTGCTAACAGCTGCTAACCAGCCAACTAACAGCCACTAACTAGCCTGCTAACAGCTGCTAACCACCTAGCTAACAGCTGCTAACTAGCCTGCTAACAGCTGCTAACTAGCCTGCTAACAGATGCTAACCACTTAGCTAACAGCTGCTAACCAGCCTGCTAACAGCTGCTAACCAGCTAGCTAACAGCCGCTAACTAGCCTGCTAACAGCTGCTAACAACCTAGCTAATAGCTGCTAATCAGCTTGCTAACAGCTGCTAACCAGCTAGCTAACAGCTGCTAACTAGCCTGCTAACAGCCGCTTACTAGCCTGCTAACAGCTGCTAACCAGCTAGCTAACAGCTGCTAACCAGTCTGCTAACAGCAGCTAACCAGCTAGCTAACATCTGCTAACCAGCAAGCTAACAGCTGCCAACCAGTCAGCTAACAGCTGCAAACTAACGAGCTAACAGCTGCTAACCAGCCAGCTTAGAGCTGCTGACCAGCCAGCTAAAAGCTGCTAACCAGCTAGCTAACAGCTGTCAACCAGCTAGCTAACAGCCACTAACCAGCTAGCTAATAGCTGCTAACTAGCCTGCTAACAGCTGCTAACCACCTAGCTAACAGCTGCTAACTAGCCTGCTAACAGCTGCTAACTAGCCTGCTAACAGCTGCTAACCACTTAGCTAACAGCTGCTAACCAGCCTGCTAACAGCTGCTAACCAGCTAGCTAACAGCCGCTAACTAGCCTGCTAACAGCTGCTAACAACCTAGCTAATAGCTGCTAATCAGCCTGCTAACAGCTGCTAACCAGCTAGCTAACAGCTGCTAACTAGCCTGCTAACAGCCGCTTACTAGCCTGCTAACAGCTGCTAACCAGCTAGCTAACAGCTGCTAACCAGTCTGCTAACAGCAGCTAACCAGCTAGCTAACATCTGCTAACCAGCAAGCTAACAGCTGCCAACCAGTCAGCTAACAGCTGCAAACTAACGAGCTAACAGCTGCTAACCAGCCAGCTTAGAGCTGCTGACCAGCCAGCTAAAAGCTGCTAACCAGCTAGCTAACAGCTGTCAACCAGCTAGCTAACAGCCACTAACCAACTAGCTAATAGCTGCTAACTAGCCTGCTAACAGCTGCTAACCACCTAGCTAACAGCTGCTAACTAGCCTGCTAACCAGCCTGCTAACAGCTGCTTACCAACCAGCTAACAGCCACTTACCAGCTAGATAAAAGGTGCTAACTAGCCTGCTAACAGCTGCTAACCAGCTAGCTAATACCCACTAACCAGCCTGCTAACAGCTGCTAACAGCTGCTAACCAACTAACCACCTAGCTAACAGCTGCTAACCAGCCTGCTAACAGTTGCTAACCAGCTAGCTAAAAGCTGGTAACCACCTGGCTAACAGCTGCTAACCAGCCTGCTAACAGTTGCTAACCAGCTAGCTAACAGCCGCTAACTAGCCTGCTAACAGCTGCTAACCAGCTAGCTAACAGCTGCTAACTAGCCTGCTAACAGCTGCTAACCACCTAGCTAATAGCTGCTAATCAGCCTGCTAACAGCTGCTAACCAGCTAGCTAACAGCTGCTAACTAGCCTGCTAACAGCCGCTTACTAGCCTGCTAACAGCTGCTAACCAGCTAGCTAACAGCTGCTAACCAGTCTGCTAACAGCAGCTAACCAGTTGCCAACCAGTCAGCTAACAGCTGCTAACTAGCCTGCTAACAGCCACTAACTAGCCTGCTAACAGCTGCTAACCAGCTAGCTAACAGCCACTAACTAGCCTGCTAACAGCTGCTAACCACCTAGCTAATAGCTGCTAATCAGCCAGCTAACAGCTGCTAACCAGCTAGCTAACAGCTGCTAACTAGCCTGCTAACAGCCACTAACTAGCCTGCTAACAGCTGCTAACCAGCTAGCTAACAGCCACTAACTAGCCTGCTAACAGCTGCTAACCACCTAGCTAATAGCTGCTAATCAGCCAGCTAACAGCTGCTAACCAGCCAGCTTAGAGCTGCTGACCAGCCAGCTAAAAGCTGCTAACCAGCTAGCTAACAGCTGTCAACCAGCTAGCTAACAGCCACTAACCAGCTAGCTAATAGCTGCTAACTAGCCTGCTAACAGCTGCTGACCACCTAGCTAACAGCTGCTAACTAGCCTGCTAACCAGCCTGCTAACAGTTGCTAACCAGCTAGCTAAAAGCTGGTAACCACCTGGCTAACAGCTGCTAACCAGCCTGCTAACAGTTGCTTACCAGCTAGCTAACAGCCGCTAACTAGCCTGCTAACAGCTGCTAACCAGCTAGCTAACAGCTGCTAACTAGCCTGCTAACAGCCGCTTACTAGCCTGCTAACAGCTGCTAACCAGCTAGCTAACAGCTGCTAACCAGTCTGCTAACAGCAGCTAACCAGCTAGCTAACAGCTGCTAACCAGCAAGCTAACAGCTGCCAACCAGTCAGCTAACAGCTGCAAACTAACGAGCTAACAGCTGCTAACCAGCCATCTAACAGCCACTAACCAGCTAGCTAACAGCTGCTAACTAGCCTGCTAACAGCTGCTAACCAGCTTGCTAACAGCCGCTAACCAGCTAGATAACAGCCGCTAAATAGCCTGCTAACAGCTGCTAACCACCTAACTAACAGCTGCTAACCAGCCTGCTAACAGCTACTAACCTGCCAGCTAACAGTTGCTAAGCTGCCAGCTAACAGATGCTAACCAGCTAGCTAACAGCTGCTAACTAGCCTGCTCACAGCTGCTAACCAGCCTGCTAACAGTTGCTAACCAGCCAGCTAACAGCCGCTAACTAGCCTGCTAACAGCTGCAAACAGCTGCTAACCAGCCAGCTATCAGCCGCTTACCAGCTAGCTAACAGCCACTAACAAGCTCGCTAACAGCTGCTAACCACCTAGCTAACAGCTTCTAACTAGCCTGCTAACAGCTGCTAACCAGCCTGCTAACAGCTGCTAACCAACCAGCTAACAGCCACTTACCAGCTAGCTAACAGGCGTTTACTAGCCTGCTAACAGCTGCTAACCAACCAGCTAACAGCCACTTACCAGCTAGCTAACAGGCGTTTACTAGCCTGCTAACAGCTGCTAACCACCTAGCTAACAGCCACTGACCAGCCAGCTAACAAACGCTAACAAGGTAGCTAACAGCTGCTAACTAGCCTGCTAACAGCTGCTAACTAGCCTGCTAACAGCTGCTAATCAGCCTACTTACAGCTGCTAACCAGCTAGCTAATACCCACTAACCAGCCTGCTAACAGCTGCTAACCAACTAGCTAACAGCCACTTACCAGCTAGCTAAAAGGCGCTAACTAGCCTGCTAACAGCTGCAAACAGCTGCTAACCAGCCAGCTATCAGCCGCTTACCAGCTAGCTAACAGCCACTAACAAGCTAGCTAACAACTGCTAACCACCTAGCTAACAGCTTCTAACTAGCCTGCTAACAGCTGCTAACCAGCCTGCTAACAGCTGCTAACCAACCAGCTAACAGCCACTTACCAGCTAGCTAACAGGCGTTTACTAGCCTGCTAACAGCTGCTAACCAACCAGCTAACAGCCACTTACCAGCTAGCTAACAGGCGTTTACTAGCCTGCTAACAGATGCTAACCACCTAGCTAACAGCTGCTAACCAGCCTGCTAACAGCTGCTAACCAGCTAGCTACCAGCTGCTAACCAGCCTGCTAACAGCTGCTAACCTGCCAGCTAACAAACGCTAACCAGCTAGCTAACAGCTGCTAACTAGCCTGCTAACAGTTGCTAACCACCTAGCTAACAGCTGCTAACCAGCCTGCTAACCAGCTAGCTAACAGCTGCGAACTAGCCTGCTAACAGCTGCTAACCAGCCAGCTAACAGCCACTAACTAGCCTGCTAACAGCTGCTAACCACCTAGCTAACAGCTGCTAACTAGCCTGCTAACAGCTGCTAACTAGCCTGCTAACAGCTGCTAACCACTTAGCTAACAGCTGCTAACCAGCCTGCTAACAGCTGCTAACCAGCTAGCTAACAGCCGCTAACTAGCCTGCTAACAGCTGCTAACAACCTAGCTAATAGCTGCTAATCAGCTTGCTAACAGCTGCTAACCAGCTAGCTAACAGCTGCTAACTAGCCTGCTAACAGCCGCTTACTAGCCTGCTAACAGCTGCTAACCAGCTAGCTAACAGCTGCTAACCAGTCTGCTAACAGCAGCTAACCAGCTAGCTAACATCTGCTAACCAGCAAGCTAACAGCTGCCAACCAGTCAGCTAACAGCTGCAAACTAACGAGCTAACAGCTGCTAACCAGCCAGCTTAGAGCTGCTGACCAGCCAGCTAAAAGCTGCTAACCAGCTAGCTAACAGCTGTCAACCAGCTAGCTAACAGCCACTAACCAGCTAGCTAATAGCTGCTAACTAGCCTGCTAACAGCTGCTAACCACCTAGCTAACAGCTGCTAACTAGCCTGCTAACCAGCCTGCTAACAGCTGCTTACCAACCAGCTAACAGCCACTTACCAGCTAGATAAAAGGTGCTAACTAGCCTGCTAACAGCTGCTAACCAGCTAGCTAATACCCACTAACCAGCCTGCTAACAGCTGCTAACCAACTAACCACCTAGCTAACAGCTGCTAACCAGCCTGCTAACAGTTGCTAACCAGCTAGCTAAAAGCTGGTAACCACCTGGCTAACAGCTGCTAACCAGCCTGCTAACAGTTGCTAACCAGCTAGCTAACAGCCGCTAACTAGCCCGCTAACAGCTGCTAACCAGCTAGCTAACAGCTGCTAACTAGCCTGCTAACAGCTGCTAACCACCTAGCTAATAGCTGCTAATCAGCCTGCTAACAGCTGCTAACCAGCTAGCTAACAGCTGCTAACTAGCCTGCTAACAGCCGCTTACTAGCCTGCTAACAGCTGCTAACCAGCTAGCTAACAGCTGCTAACCAGTCTGCTAACAGCAGCTAACCAGTTGCCAACCAGTCAGCTAACAGCTGCTAACTAGCCTGCTAACAGCCACTAACTAGCCTGCTAACAGCTGCTAACCAGCTAGCTAACAGCCACTAACTAGCCTGCTAACAGCTGCTAACCACCTAGCTAATAGCTACTAATCAGCCAGCTAACAGCTGCTAACCAGCTAGCTAACAGCTGCTAACTAGCCTGCTAACAGCCGCTTACTAGCCTGCTAACAGCTGCTAACCAGCTAGCTAACAGCTGCTAACCAGTCTGCTAACAGCAGCTAACCAGCTGCCAACCAGTCAGCTAACAGCTGCAAACTAACGAGCTAACAGCTGCTAACCAGCCAGCTTAGAGCTGCTGACCAGCCAGCTAAAAGCTGCTAACCAGCTAGCTAACAGCTGTCAACCAGCTAGCTAACAGCCACTAACCAGCTAGCTAATAGCTGCTAACTAGCCTGCTAACAGCTGCTGACCACCTAGCTAACAGCTGCTAACTAGCCTGCTAACCAGCCTGCTAACAGTTGCTAACCAGCTAGCTAAAAGCTGGTAACCACCTGGCTAACAGCTGCTAACCAGCCTGATAACAGTTGCTTACCAGCTAGCTAACAGCCGCTAACTAGCCTGCTAACAGCTGCTAACCAGCTAGCTAACAGCTGCTAACTAGCCTGCTAACAGCCGCTTACTAGCCTGCTAACAGCTGCTAACCAGCTAGCTAACAGCTGCTAACTAGCCTGCTAACCAGCCTGCTAACAGTTGCTAACCAGCTAGCTAAAAGCTGGTAACCACCTGGCTAACAGCTGCTAACCAGCCTGCTAACAGTTGCTAACCAGCTAGCTAACAGCCGCTAACTAGCCCGCTAACAGCTGCTAACCAGCTAGCTAACAGCTGCTAACTAGCCTGCTAACAGCTGCTAACCACCTAGCTAATAGCTGCTAATCAGCCTGCTAACAGCTGCTAACCAGCTAGCTAACAGCTGCTAACTAGCCTGCTAACAGCCGCTTACTAGCCTGCTAACAGCTGCTAACCAGCTAGCTAACAGCTGCTAACCAGTCTGCTAACAGCAGCTAACCAGTTGCCAACCAGTCAGCTAACAGCTGCTAACTAGCCTGCTAACAGCCACTAACTAGCCTGCTAACAGCTGCTAACCAGCTAGCTAACAGCCACTAACTAGCCTGCTAACAGCTGCTAACCACCTAGCTAATAGCTACTAATCAGCCAGCTAACAGCTGCTAACCAGCTAGCTAACAGCTGCTAACTAGCCTGCTAACAGCCGCTTACTAGCCTGCTAACAGCTGCTAACCAGCTAGCTAACAGCTGCTAACCAGTCTGCCAACAGCAGCTAACCAGCTGCCAACCAGTCAGCTAACAGCTGCAAACTAACGAGCTAACAGCTGCTAACCAGCCAGCTTAGAGCTGCTGACCAGCCAGCTAAAAGCTGCTAACCAGCTAGCTAACAGCTGTCAACCAGCTAGCTAACAGCCACTAACCAGCTAGCTAATAGCTGCTAACTAGCCTGCTAACAGCTGCTGACCACCTAGCTAACAGCTGCTAACTAGCCTGCTAACCAGCCTGCTAACAGTTGCTAACCAGCTAGCTAAAAGCTGGTAACCACCTGGCTAACAGCTGCTAACCAGCCTGATAACAGTTGCTTACCAGCTAGCTAACAGCCGCTAACTAGCCTGCTAACAGCTGCTAACCAGCTAGCTAACAGCTGCTAACTAGCCTGCTAACAGCCGCTTACTAGCCTGCTAACAGCTGCTAACCAGCTAGCTAACAGCTGCTAACTAGCCTGCTAACAGCCGCTTACTAGCCTGCTAACAGCTGCTAACCAGCTAGCTAACAGCTGCTAACCAGTCTGCTAACAGCAGCTAACCAGCTAGCTAACAGCTGCTAACCAGCAAGCTAACAGCTGCCAACCAGTCAGCTAACAGCTGCAAACTAACGAGCTAACAGCTGCTAACCAGCCATCTAACAGCCACTAACCAGCTAGCTAACAGCTGCTAACTAGCCTGCTAACAGCTGCTAACCAGCTTGCTAACAGCCGCTAACCAGCTAGATAACAGCCGCTAAATAGCCTGCTAACAGCTGCTAACCACCTAACTAACAGCTGCTAACCAGCCTGCTAACAGCTACTAACCTGCCAGCTAACAGTTGCTAAGCTGCCAGCTAACAGATGCTAACCAGCTAGCTAACAGCTGCTAACTAGCCTGCTCACAGCTGCTAACCAGCCTGCTAACAGTTGCTAACCAGCCAGCTAACAGCCGCTAACTAGCCTGCTAACAGCTGCTAACCAGCTAGCTAACAGCCACTAACTAGCCTGCTAACAGCTGCTAACCACCTAGCTAATAGCTGCTAATCAGCCAGCTAACAGCTGCTAACCAGCTAGCTAACAGCTGCTAACTAGCCTGCTAACAGCCGCTTACTAGCCTGCTAACAGCTGCTAACCAGATAGCTAACAGCTGCTAACCAGTCTGCTAACAGCAGCTAACCAGCTGCCAACCAGTCAGCTAACAGCTGCAAACTAACGAGCTAACAGCTGCTAACCAGCCAGCTTAGAGCTGCTGACCAGCCAGCTAAAAGCTGCTAACCAGCTAGCTAACAGCTGTCAACCAGCTAGCTAACAGCCACTAACCAGCTAGCTAATAGCTGCTAACTAGCCTGCTAACAGCTGCTGACCACCTAGCTAACAGCTGCTAACTAGCCTGCTAACCAGCCTGCTAACAGCTGCTTACCAACCAGCTAACAGCCACTTACCAGCTAGATAAAAGGTGCTAACTAGCCTGCTAACAGCTGCTAACCAGCTAGCTAACAGCCGCTAACTAGCCTGCTAACAGCTGCTAACCACCTAGCTAATAGCTGCTAATCAGCCTGCTAACAGCTGCTAACCAGCTAGCTAACAGCTGCTAACTAGCCTGCTAACAGCCGCTTACTAGACTGCTAACAGTTGCTAACCAGCTAGCTAACAGCTGCTAACCAGTCTGCTAACAGCAGCTAACCAGCTAGCTAACAGCTGCTAACCAGCAAGCTAACAGCTGCCAACCAGTCAGCTAACAGCTGCAAACTAACGAGCTAACAGCTGCTAACCAGCCAGCTTAGAGCTGCTGACCAGCTAGCTAAAAGCTGCTAACCAGCTAGCTAACAGCTGTCAACCAGCTAGCTAACAGCCACTAACCAGCTAGCTAATAGCTGCTAACTAGCCTGCTAACAGCTGCTAACCTGCCAGCTAACAGACGCTAACCAGCTAGCTAACAGCTGCTAACTAGCCTGCTAACAGCTGCTAACCAGCCATCTAACAGCCACTAACCAGCTAGCTAACAGCCACTAACCAGCTAGCTAACAGCTGCTAACTAGCCTGCTAACAGCTGCTAACCAGCTTGCTAACAGCCACTAACCAGCTAGCTAACAGCCGCTAAATAGCCTGCTAACAGCTGCTAACCATCTAACTAACAGCTGCTAACCAGCCTGCTAACAGCTGCTAACCTGCCAGCTAACAGTTGCTAAGCTGCCAGCTAACAGATGCTAACCAGCTAGCTAACAGCTGCTAACTAGCCTGCTCACAGCTGCTAACCAGCCTGCTAACAGCTGCTAACCAGCCAGCTAACAGCCGCTAACCAGCTAGCTAACAGCTGCTAACTAGCCTGCTAACCACCTAGCTAACAGCTGCTAACCAGCCTGCTAAAAGCTGCTAACCACCTAGCTAACAGCTGCTAACCAGCTAGCTAACAGCCGCTAACTAGCCTGCTAACAGCCGCTTACTAGCCTGCTAACAGCTGCTAACCAGCCAGCTAAGAGCCGCTAACTAGCCTGCTAACAGCTGCTAACCACCTAGCTAATAGCTGCTAATCAGCCTGCTAACAGCTGCTAACCAGCTAGCTAACAGCTGCTAACTAGCCTGCTAACAGCCGCTTACTAGCCTGCTAACAGCTGCTAACCAGCTAGCTAACAGCTGCTAACCAGTCTGCTAACAGCAGCTAACCAGTTGCCAACCAGTCAGCTAACAGCTGCTAACTAGCCTGCTAACAGCCACTAACTAGCCTGCTAACAGCTGCTAACCAGCTAGCTAACAGCCACTAACTAGCCTGCTAACAGCTGCTAACCACCTAGCTAATAGCTACTAATCAGCCAGCTAACAGCTGCTAACCAGCTAGCTAACAGCTGCTAACTAGCCTGCTAACAGCCGCTTACTAGCCTGCTAACAGCTGCTAACCAGCTAGCTAACAGCTGCTAACCAGTCTGCTAACAGCAGCTAACCAGCTGCCAACCAGTCAGCTAACAGCTGCAAACTAACGAGCTAACAGCTGCTAACCAGCCAGCTTAGAGCTGCTGACCAGCCAGCTAAAAGCTGCTAACCAGCTAGCTAACAGCTGTCAACCAGCTAGCTAACAGCCACTAACCAGCTAGCTAATAGCTGCTAACTAGCCTGCTAACAGCTGCTGACCACCTAGCTAACAGCTGCTAACTAGCCTGCTAACCAGCCTGCTAACAGTTGCTAACCAGCTAGCTAAAAGCTGGTAACCACCTGGCTAACAGCTGCTAACCAGCCTGATAACAGTTGCTTACCAGCTAGCTAACAGCCGCTAACTAGCCTGCTAACAGCTGCTAACCAGCTAGCTAACAGCTGCTAACTAGCCTGCTAACAGCCGCTTACTAGCCTGCTAACAGCTGCTAACCAGCTAGCTAACAGCTGCTAACCAGTCTGCTAACAGCAGCTAACCAGCTAGCTAACAGCTGCTAACCAGCAAGCTAACAGCTGCCAACCAGTCAGCTAACAGCTGCAAACTAACGAGCTAACAGCTGCTAACCAGCCATCTAACAGCCACTAACCAGCTAGCTAACAGCTGCTAACTAGCCTGCTAACAGCTGCTAACCAGCTTGCTAACAGCCGCTAACCAGCTAGATAACAGCCGCTAAATAGCCTGCTAACAGCTGCTAACCACCTAACTAACAGCTGCTAACCAGCCTGCTAACAGCTACTAACCTGCCAGCTAACAGTTGCTAAGCTGCCAGCTAACAGATGCTAACCAGCTAGCTAACAGCTGCTAACTAGCCTGCTCACAGCTGCTAACCAGCCTGCTAACAGTTGCTAACCAGCCAGCTAACAGCCGCTAACTAGCCTGCTAACAGCTGCTAACCAGCTAGCTAACAGCCACTAACTAGCCTGCTAACAGCTGCTAACCACCTAGCTAATAGCTGCTAATCAGCCAGCTAACAGCTGCTAACCAGCTAGCTAACAGCTGCTAACTAGCCTGCTAACAGCCGCTTACTAGCCTGCTAACAGCTGCTAACCAGATAGCTAACAGCTGCTAACCAGTCTGCTAACAGCAGCTAACCAGCTGCCAACCAGTCAGCTAACAGCTGCAAACTAACGAGCTAACAGCTGCTAACCAGCCAGCTTAGAGCTGCTGACCAGCCAGCTAAAAGCTGCTAACCAGCTAGCTAACAGCTGTCAACCAGCTAGCTAACAGCCACTAACCAGCTAGCTAATAGCTGCTAACTAGCCTGCTAACAGCTGCTGACCACCTAGCTAACAGCTGCTAACTAGCCTGCTAACCAGCCTGCTAACAGCTGCTTACCAACCAGCTAACAGCCACTTACCAGCTAGATAAAAGGTGCTAACTAGCCTGCTAACAGCTGCTAACCAGCTAGCTAACAGCCGCTAACTAGCCTGCTAACAGCTGCTAACCACCTAGCTAATAGCTGCTAATCAGCCTGCTAACAGCTGCTAACCAGCTAGCTAACAGCTGCTAACTAGCCTGCTAACAGCCGCTTACTAGACTGCTAACAGTTGCTAACCAGCTAGCTAACAGCTGCTAACCAGTCTGCTAACAGCTGCTAACCATCTAACTAACAGCTGCTAACCAGCCTGCTAACAGCTGCTAACCTGCCAGCTAACAGTTGCTAAGCTGCCAGCTAACAGATGCTAACCAGCTAGCTAACAGCTGCTAACTAGCCTGCTCACAGCTGCTAACCAGCCTGCTAACAGCTGCTAACCAGCCAGCTAACAAAGCGAAACTAGCTAACGCTGCTAACTACCTGCTAACCACCTAGTTAAAAGCTGCTAACCAGCCTGCTAAAAGCTGCTAACCCCCTAGCAAAAAGCTGCTAACCCTGCTAACAGCCCTAAATAGCCTGCTAACAGGGCCGGGTTACTAGCCTTTCTAACAGCCTAAACCGCCACTAAAAGCCCTAACCCGCTAGCTAACAGCCCCTAACTAGCCGCTAAAAGTGCAAGGGAGCTAGCTAACACTGCTACCAGCAAAACTAAAGCTGTCAACCAGCTAGCTAAAAGTGTTTCTGAAACGCAGCATGCTAAAAGGGCCCCTTTTTTTTTCCCTTTAAAAACTGTAAAACCCCAAAAATTTGGCGGGAAAAGGCAAAAAAAACAACCCCCCCCCCCCCCCCCCCCCCCCACAAAAAACAAAAAAAAAAAAAAAACCCCCCCCCCCCCCCCCCCCCCCCCCCCCCCCCCCCCCCCCCCCCCAAAAAAAACAAAAAACAAAAAAAAAAAACCCGGCTGCCCCAAATATTTTTCTGGGAACAACCAAAGCCCCAGGGAGTCCCCCTTTTTCTGCCAAATTTTCATTTTTTAAAAGGTTTTTTTAAAACGTTCCTTCAAAAATTTTTCAGGGAAAATACTTAAATTAAATTTTATTTTCAATTAAACAGGCGAAAGGCGTAACCTTTGAAGCTTTCCGTGGGCGTTAAAAAAGGAACATGAAAGTAAAAAACCCCCTGTTTAAAAAAAAATGTTTTGGGATTTGTTCTCTTTTGGAATTTTAAATTTTTAATTTAACGGCCCCCGGGGTCCCGGCGGGGGCCCTTTGGGGGCAGAAAGCTTTTTTTGGAAAAAAAAATATGTTTTAATTTTTTTGCTTTTTAACGCCCCAAATTGCCGGTGGGAAACCCCCTTTTAAAACCAAAATTTCCAAAAAAAACTGGGTTTTACTGGGCCCAAGGGGAAACCCAATGATTTGATCGGGATTTTCACGGGCCCCTTTTGATTTTCAATTTTACAAATTACAAAAAACTTCCCGAGCTAATTTTTTAGGATGCCCCGATTTTTTAAATTTTGCCTATGGTTGCAGAATTGGAAAAAAAGACTATGAAACCAGATCCACTGGGGGTTATCCTTTTATTAGGAGGGATTTTGACAAATTTTCCGATGTTTTTTACAGTTTTCTGCTGGTTTAAAAAAAATGATGAGAAGCAGGGGAGAGCTTAAAACGCCCTGATTTCTGAAAGCTGTGAATGAGGATATACATCACACATATATATATGACATCATTAACTGATTAAAGAACAAATGTTCTCATATTCACTACGATTTGACAAAAGATTCTTGACAATGACATTTTTAACAAAAAATAAATGAAAATGAACATAAAATTAATTTTAAAAAACAAAATAACATTACTCTCTCTTGTGAATCACATTACAACAAATGTTCCTCTATAGATCATAATATTCATTATCAAAGAGCAATCCTTTAAAATACTGAATAATAATAATAATAACATACAATATAAATATATATTTGTAAAACAGAATTTAACATATTAAAATAAAACTTTGTGCTTATATTAATATTTAATTGCACAATATCTAACTTTGCATAAATCTCATCCAGTTTAAATCATTTTTAATCTGAATAAATCTGTAATCTAATGTAAAGGTAATCTCAGGATGAGTTTTGGTCCTTTAAATTGTTGTGACATGTAAGAGATTATATAATCTGTGACTCTTTCATGGGATTAAACTGAGGTCAAAGAAGCCTCCTGTTCATTCTGACAGCAGCTAAATGAACTGTGGTCTGACCCAAGATGGCCGCCCTCTAGGCTCATGATAAGACAAAAGGCCCAGAGGTGAATGCAAGCATAATGAGGTTGGGAAACACTGATAACGATGGAGGTAGAAACTCAATATGACCTCCAAGATAACAGGATCGGTTCTACAAAATAATCCCTGATCAGGTGAATCAGGTGTAGATCTGCAGCTACTAGACGTCACCCCTGGGTTGGTTCTGATCAACAGCTAAAATAGACATGAGGTCCTGTGGTGCGTTTCAGTGCAGAGGAAAGAATCTGATGGAGAGAATAGACCTCCACCAAAGACATACCATGGATGGATGGATGGATGATGGATGGATGGATGGATGGATGAGGATGGATGGATGGATGGATGGATGGATGGATGGAATGATGAGGATGGATGGATGGATGGATGAGGATGGATGGATGGATGGATGGATGAGGATGGATGGATGGATGCATGGATGAGGATGGATGGATGAGGATGGATGGATGAGGATGGATGGATGGATGGATGGATGGATGGATGGATGGATGGATGGATGGATGAGGATGGATAGATGGATGGATGGATGGATGGATGGATGGATGAGGATGGATGGATGGATGGATGGATGGATGGATGAGGATGGATGGATGGATGGATGGATGGATGGATGGATGGATGGATGGATGGATGGATGGATGAGGATGGATGGATGGATGGATGGATGGATGGATGAGGATGGATGGATGGATGGATGAGGATGGATGGATGGATGGATGGATGATGGATGGATGGATGGATGGATGGATGAGGATGGATGGATGGATGGATGGATGGATGAGGATGGATGGATGGATGAGGATGGATGGATGGATGAGGATGGATGGATGGATGGATGAGGATGGATGGATGGATGAGGATGGATGGATGGATGGATGAGGATGGATGGATGGATGAGGATGGATGGATGGATGAGGATGGATGGATGGATGGAACCAGAGGAAACAGAACCCACCCAGCAAGTTCTGCTTTACATAGATCTACTGTGTCTTTTCTTCTGAGTGAAGAAGAACGGATCTTTATGATCCAGTTTAGAAGAACGGATCTTTATGATCCAGTTTAGAAGAACGGATCTTTATGATCCAGTTTAGAAGAATGGATCTTTATGATCCAGTTTAGAAGAATGGATCTTTATGATCCAGTTTAGAAGAACGGATCTTTATGATCCAGTTTAGAAGAATGGATCTTTATGATCCAGTTTAGAAGAACGGATCTTTATGATCCAGTTTAGAAGAATGGATCTTTATGATCCAGTTTAGAAGAACGGATCTTTATGATGATGAGACACCAACAGATCTGAGTTAAATAGATTCATTTCTGCAGGAACTGATTCGTTTGCATCCAGATGTGTGAAGGATGAAGAGGAGGCAGATGTTCTGCTCCACGGTCACAAACTTTCCTCTAACTTCTCCTCAAAGTTCACATTTCTGGAAAACACAACTAAGACAAAGTTTTAGAGGTTCTGCAGAACCGAATAATCCCGCAGGAGCCGGCGGACCGAGCGGGTCCCGCATCCTGCCCCGCAGCAAACAGGTCCAAAGAGGCGGCCAGCAGCGGACAGGTGATCCCCGCAAACATCTGCAGCCTCCCGCAGCCTGAGCTGCTGATCTGCTCTGCTGCTTAAAGTTGGCAGAGCGGCTGCGGGGCCAGAGTGCCTGTTCCGTGCGGGTTGTTGCGGTAGTGTTGCGGTGAGCGGCCTTGAGCGCGGAGCCTCCGCTCACTGTGATGAACAAACTTTTACCCCCCTCCCCCCCTCATTTAAATAACCCGATATTTGCCGCCATCAGAGGGCTGTCCGCCCGCATCTGTTGGACCAAACTCACCCTGGGAGCTTCCTCATCCTCTCTCTGGACTTTTTCCTCACTTTCAACTATTTCCTGAATTTTTAATAATTTTTTTCTCATATTTTCTGCCAGACGCGGCGGGCCTGGAAATTGTTTGCTCTGTCTTTTTTCGGGCAGCCATTGTGTATGCGCTGCGATGCAACCGCACTATGCCCTGACCACGCCCACTCCGGTCCCCCTGCTTCTTCTGATTGGTTCTCAGCATTGCCACTCTCCCGCCCCTCTCACAGTCAGGCCTGCTGCACTGGCCGGACCCCCTGTCAATCATTTGGTCTTCGCGCTTGTGATTGGGCGGGGCTCGGACCTCAGCAGGAACGCTATTGGGCCGCTGGGCTTTCAGGGCCGTCCTGCTCTCTGATTGGCTGACGCGGTATGTGGAGGGTTCTCCTGGCGCTGTGCTGTAGAGAGCAGCAGTTAGCTAGCTATAACTCTCTGTAGCTGGGGTCTGAGGAGCAGCAGGAGGAGCGGCAGGAGGAGCGGCAGGAGGAGCGGCAGGAGGAGCGGCAGGAGGAGCTGCAGAGGACAGCCGGCGGCAGCGGGAGGACAGCTGGGCTCACTCCGGGTTGTTTGATAACTGAACCATGACCTTCAGCCTGGATGAACCTCAGCGGCTTCCGTAGTGTGAGGATCGGAGGCGATCTTCTGCAGGTAGGTGGACCTCCTCTGGCTCAGCACCGGAATATTGGACCCACTCTGGTCCGAACCGGCAGACATGTTGCTCTGTCGCTTTAAACCGGTTTGGAAACCGGTTCAGGCTGAGCTGTTCACATTGATCCACAGGTTAAAGCAGAGGAAGCTCAGTGTTTATCATTAAGGTGCGTTCAGGTGCAGTGGTTAAACCCTGCACCGCGTCATCAATTAGGAGGAGCTTCAGCATGGAGGTCAGGGCTGAGCATTTCAGATGCAATTAATATGAATATTTTATTAAATAATAATAAAAACTAATACAGTTTATTACTTTCTATTTTCTAACGTTAGACCCAATGTCAGTGGCTAACTCAGTCAATGTCTTCCAGTCAGTCTGAGATAGCCAGACTAATGTTAGTCTACAGACTATACTATAGGATCCATAGATGGATTTATTGCTTAGTTCATGCACTGGCTGGGCAATGACCAGAGGAACGTCTTCCTGCAGACAGAAAACTGCTGGTTTTAGCAGCCAAATGCTTGAAAGGAAGCATTTTACTGTGCATCTCTGTGGGGGTGGGGAGTACTAAGATGGCGGCTGGTGGCTTCACTGAATAAATAGAGATCACTGCCCCAGACCCTCTGCTTTGGACCTGCCGTTACCCCTGGCAACCCATGTCATTTCCTGTCAGTATTTCAAGCCCAGGTGACCCTTAACATCAGGGCCTAATGCTAAAAGGTTCTCTGTGAACAACCTTTGAATCTCCTTGAAGAGAAAGATCCACTGTGGTTGGGATTCAGCAGGACTTCCCTGTAGGTCTCCCCCCTCAGAAAGCCCTGATGCTGGGCAGAGGGCAGGGATAGAGTGGCCTCTGGGCTGGAGGTTCTCCATGCATCCATACCAGAGCACTAATACATGACATTAGCTCCTTTCCTTTACTTTCAGTAAACAGAAGCACACTGAGTGGAACAGATCTGTCCTCTTATAGTGTCCACAGCCTTGTCCCAGATTTGACCTGCATTTAAATAGAACAAATAACAATAAAAACATGAAACTGTTTAAACAGCTTTGTCACATCCTGCTTCCTTAAAGCCTTTTTAGGTGGAAACCTGTTTTCAGAGCAAGTTTAATCTCTGCTTCAGCAGAACTTCATGTTTCAGTTCTCATGTAGTGGATGCAGTGCAAATGCAGTGCGGTAGAGGGCGCTGTTTCCGTCTGCAGCAGACATCCACTTCATTGCTGAGTTTCTCTGCCTCAGAGGCAGGGAAACCATCTGATGCCGACAGCAGCCTGCTAGACATGAACTACTGCTATGGTCTCTGGCCAGCCTCCTTTATACGTTCATCCGCCTATGATGGTCTCTGGCCAGCCTCCTTTATACGTTCATCCGCCTATGATGGTCTCTGGCCAGCCTCCTTTATACGTTCATCCGCCTATGATGGTCTCTGGCCAGCCTCCTTTATACGTTCATCCGCCTATGATGGTCTCTGGCCAGCCTCCTTTATACGTTCATCCGCCTATGATGGTCTCTGGCCAGCCTCCTTTATACGTTCATCCGCCTATGATGGTCTCTGGCCAGCCTCCTTTATACGTTCATCCGCCTATGATGGTCTCTGGCCAGCCTCCTTTATACGTTCATCCGCCTATGATGGTCTCTGGCCAGCCTCCTTTATACGTTCATCCGCCTATGATGGTCTCTGGCCAGCCTCCTTTATATGTTCATCCGCCTATGATGGTCTCTGGCCAGCCTCCTTTATACATTCATCCGCCTATGATGGTCTCTGGCCAGCCTCCTTTATACGTTCATCCGCCTATGATGGTCTCTGGCCAGCCTCCTTTATATGTTCATCCGCCTATGATGGTCTCTGGCCAGCCTCCTTTATACATTCATCCGCCTATGATGGTCTCTGGCCAGCCTCCTTTATACATTCATCCGCCTATGATGGTCTCTGGCCAGCCTCCTTTATACATTCATCCGCCTATGATGGTCTCTGGCCAGCCTCCTTTATACATTCATCCGCCTATGATGGTCTCTGGCCAGCCTCCTTTATACATTCATCCATCTATGATGGTTTCTGGCCAGCCTCCTTTATACATTCATCCGCCTATGATGGTCTCTGGCCAGCCTCCTTTATACGTTCATCCGCCTATGATGGTCTCTGGCCAGCCTCCTTTATACATTCATCCGCCTAGCCTATGATGGTCTCTGGCCAGCCTCCTTTATACATTCATCCAGCTATGATGGTTTCTGGCCAGCCTCCTTTATACATTCATCCATCTATGATGGTCTCTGGCCAGCCTCCTTTATACATTCATCCGCCTATGATGGTCTCTGGCCAGCCTCCTTTATACATTCATCCGCCTATGATGGTCTCTGGCCAGCCTCCTTTATACATTCATCCGCCTATGATGGTCTCTGGCCAGCCTCCTTTATACATTCATCCGCCTATGATGGTCTCTGGCCAGCCTCCTTTATATGTTCATCCGCCTATGATGGTCTCTGGCCAGCCTCCTTTATACGTTCATCCGCCTATGATGGTCTCTGGCCAGCCTCCTTTATACGTTCATCCGCCTATGATGGTCTCTGGCCAGCCTCCTTTATATGTTCATCCGCCTATGATGGTCTCTGGCCAGCCTCCTTTATACGTTCATCCGCCTATGATGGTCTCTGGCCAGCCTCCTTTATACGTTCATCCGCCTATGATGGTCTCTGGCCAGCCTCCTTTATACGTTCATCCGCCTATGATGGTCTC
The DNA here is from genome assembly GCF_016077235.1 of Cyprinodon tularosa. Classification (NCBI taxonomy): domain Eukaryota; kingdom Metazoa; phylum Chordata; class Actinopteri; order Cyprinodontiformes; family Cyprinodontidae; genus Cyprinodon; species Cyprinodon tularosa. The sequence continues at coordinate 50,820 of NW_024037808.1, forward strand.
TGGCCAGCCTCCTTTATACATTCATCCGCCTATGATGGTCTCTGGCCAGCCTCCTTTATACATTCATCCATCTATGATGGTTTCTGGCCAGCCTCCTTTATACATTCATCCGTCTATGATGGTCTCTGGCCAGCCTCCTTTATACATTCATCCGCCTATGATGGTCTCTGGCCAGCCTCCTTTATACATTCATCCGCCTATGATGGTCTCTGGCCAGCCTCCTTTATACATTCATCCGCCTATGATGGTCTCTGGCCAGCCTCCTTTATACATTCATCCGTCTATGATGGTTTCTGGCCAGCCTCCTTTATACATTCATCAGTCTATGATGGTCTCTGGCCAGCCTCCTTTATACATTCATCAGTCTATGATGGTCTCTGGCCAGCCTCCTTTATACATTCATCAGTCTATGATGGTCTCTGGCCAGCCTCCTTTATACGTTCATCCGCCTATGATGGTCTCTGGCCAGCCTCCTTTATACATTCATCAGTCTATGATGGTCTCTGGCCAGCCTCCTTTATACATTCATCAGTCTATGATGGTCTCTGGCCAGCCTCCTTTATACGTTCATCCGCCTATGATGGTCTCTGGCCAGCCTCCTTTATACATTCATCCGCCTATGATGGTCTCTGGCCAGCCTCCTTTATACGTTCATCCGCCTATGATGGTCTCTGGCCAGCCTCCTTTATACATTCATCCGTCTATGATGGTCTCTGGCCAGCCTCCTTTATACGTTCATCCGCCTATGATGGTCTCTGGCCAACCTCCTTTATACATTCATCCGCCTATGATGGTCTCTGGCCTGCCTCCTTTATACATTCATCCGCCTATGATGGTCTCTGGCCAGCCTCCTTTATACCTTCATCCGTCTATGATGGTCTCTGGCCAGCCTCCTTTATACGTTCATCCGACTATGATGGTTTCTGGCCAGCCTCCTTTATACATTCATCCGCCTATGATGGTCTCTGGCCAGCCTCCTTTATACATTCATCAATCTATGATGGTCTCTGGCCAGCCTCCTTTATACATTCATCCGCCTATGATGGTCTCTGGCCAGCCTCCTTTATACATTCATCCGCCTATGATGGTCTCTGGCCAGCCTCCTTTATACGTTCATCCGCCTATGATGGTCTCTGGCCAGCCTCCTTTATACGTTCATCCGTCTATGATGGTCTCTGGCCAGCCTCCTTTATACGTTCATCCGCCTATGATGGTCTCTGGCCTGCCTCCTTTATACATTCATCCGCCTATGATGGTCTCTGGCCAGCCTCCTTTATACATTCATCCGCCTATGATGGTCTCTGGCCAGCCTCCTTTATACATTCATCCGCCTATGATGGTCTCTGGTCAGCCTCCTTTATACATTCATCCGCCTATGATGGTCTCTGGTCAGCCTCCTTTATACATTCATCCGCCTATGATGGTCTCTGGCCAGCCTCCTTTATACATTCATCCGCCTATGATGGTCTCTGGTCAGCCTCCTTTATACATTCATCCGCCTATGATGGTCTCTGGTCAGCCTCCTTTATACATTCATCCGCCTATGATGGTCTCTGGCCAGCACTCATTTCTGGCATGTCTGCCTATTTAGTCACGTGTTCACAGGTCTCTACGTGTTCATCAACATTTCTGTCTAACAGCTGAACCTGCGTCCTGAATTCTTTCCAGGCTCTGTGCCGTGGTTTGACCAAGTTGGCAGTAAAACATTCAGCATGTGGTTAACTCGGCCTTGGAGATGAAGGGCTGCAGGTTTCTCTGGTTGGAAGGAGGAAAATAAAATCTGAATGTGTGTATTTCTGCTCTTGTATGTTTCTGGGGTCAGAGAGAAGAACTGAACCTTTAGGTGTTTGGATCCACTCCCAGATCCACCATGGACCAGAAGTCCAGGAAGGTCTCCAACCAGGACATCAACCCCTGCCTGGAGGTAAGCTGCAGCCACTTCTGATTCTGAACAGGGCGGGTTCTGCTCTAAGCTGATCCCTCCGACCCGTTTCAGGAGAGCGATGCGTCCCACAGGTGTTTGGACGCCTACAACTACGACCGCAGCATGTGCTCAGCCTACTTCCAGAGGTACAAGAACTGCCGCAAGTTCTGGGTAAGTTCCCGGACCAGAGCGCGGTGTGAGAACCAGTCGGTACCAGAGCTCCACTAACCCTCCTGTGTTTCTCTGCAGCATGGCATTATGGTCCAGAGAAGAAGAGACGGCATCAAACCAGACATGCCCACCGCCGCTGAGAGGACAGAGATGCTGGGCACCATGGGAGGGAAGCCTTACTGACCGGTCCAGACCGGCCCACTGGGCCAGAGGGAAGCCCAGCCCACCCTGGACTCAGTAGAGACCTTAAAGTTGGCCCAGGAACCAGGTTCTGGCTTGTTACAGATGGGCTGGGTTCTACAGGAGGTTCCGACATGGTCGCTGTTTGCCCCAGATCGTCTGAGCGAGTCCACTAAGCGTGACGGACACAGGACATGATGATGATGATGATGATGATGATGATGATGTGCATCCAGCCTTACATGTTGCCAATAAATGACCCTTCATCCCTCCTATGTGTCTCTGTTCTGGTTCTGATCCACTTTGCACAGAAATCTGCTCCCCTTTAATAGCAAATAACAGTTTAAACTTCTGTTCTTTTATCTGATTGATTTTCTAAATATTTTTTATCATGTTTCAGGTTTATTTTCAGTTTTTTCTGTGGGTGGAGGCTGGTTTCTGTTCTGAGCCCGTCAGTCCTCTGGCTGTCGGACTTTGGACCAATAGGAAGGCTGTTGCTAGGCTCCACGGGCAGGAAAGCTGCTGGTCAGGATTTTTTCCTGTGCAGGAGGGGGTCTGGGTGGCAGTCAGGTCTACAGTTCTGTGGTGAAGTCGGGTCCAGAGTCTGTGTGAACATCAGATGAAGTTCCTGGATGTAGAAAAGATGGACCACAACTGAAGAACAGAACCAACATGGAGACGAGTGGAGAGGTTCTGTTGGTACCTCATCTTCATCATCACATGGATGGATGGATGGATGAAGGGTGGATGGATGGATTATGGTTGGATGGATTGGTGATTGGCAGCTCCATAGTCAGAAACGTGGCATTAGAGACACCAGGGACCATAGTCAAATGTTTGCCGGGGGCCAGAACGGGCGACATCAAATCCTACCTGAAACTACTGGCTAAGGATAAGGTTAAATACAGTAAGATTGTTATTCACGCTGGTGGTAATGACACCCGGTTACGCCGATCGGAGGTCACTAAAATTAGTGTTGCTTCGGTGTGTAAGTTTGCCAAAAAAATGTCGGACTCCGTAATTTTCTCTGGTCCCCTCCCTGATCTGACCAGTGATGACATGTTTAGCCGCATGTCGTCATTCAACCGCTGGTTGTCTAGGTGGTGTCCTGAAAACAACGTGGGCTACATTAATAATTGGCAATCCTTTTGGGGAAAGCCTGGTCTGATTCGGAGAGACGGCATCCATCCCACTTTGGATGGTGCAGCTCTTCTTTCTAAGAATCTGGCCACATTTATTAGTCCTCCAAAACCCTGACCACCCAGGGTGCAGACCAGGAAGCAGAGTTGTAGTTTAACACACATCTCTGCAGCTTCTCTACTGTTACCCACTCTTTACTCCATCCAGACAGTGTCTTGCCCACGACCAAAATCTAATAAATTAGCAAAGATTCCCAAAGGAGTAAATCATGATAATCTAATTAAAATCAAAATAACTCCAATTGGGGAAAAAGTTAAAACAATTAAATGCGGTCTGTTTAACATAAGATCGCTTTCCTCTAAAAGTCTGCTAGTTAATGACTTGATTTGTGATAATCACATTGACTTGTTTTGCCTTACAGAAACCTGGCTGCAGCAAGAGGATTATGTGAGCATAAATGAGGCAACTCCTTCAAGCTATTTAAATTTTCACATCCCCAGAAGTTCTGGACGAGGAGGAGGAGTAGCAACAATCTTCCAGTCTGACTTACTGATTACTCCCAAAACAGTTAATACCTACAACTCTTTTGAACATTTTACCCTTAATTTCCCTGATCCAGATTTCAAGGCAAGAAAACCTCTTCTTTTTGTAACTTTGTATCGTCCACCAGGTCCTTACTCTGAATGTTTAGATGAGTTTTCAGAGTTCCTTTCTGATTTGGTATTAAATACTCATAGTGGGAGATTTTAACATCCATGCTGACATTGAAGGTGATAGCTTAAGAGCAGCCTTTAATGCTATCTTAGACACTATTGGCTTTGTTCAAAATGTGAATAGTCCCACACATTCTCATCTTCATACTTTGGATCTTGTGCTGACATACGGCATAGAATGTGAAGAAATAACAGGATTTCCTCACAACCCTGTCCTCTCTGACCACTTTCTAATAACCTTCAGGGTTACTTTAACAGAGTTCTCCTCCCCCAAAAGAAGGTTCAATTTTAGTAGATCTTTATCAGATAGTGCAGTTATAAATTTTAAAGAATCTGCTTCACTTTCTCTCTCCTCTGTGTCGCTGAGCAGTGCTGCAGAGTGCAAAAGCATAGCGTATTCCCCTTCACAGGTTGATGATTTTGTTGATGGGGTTGCTAGTTCTCTGCGTACTGCCTTAGACAACGCAGCTCCTTTGAAAATGAAAACCGTTAATAATAGAAAGCTTGCTCCTTGGTTTAATGCAGAGCTGCGTACTTTGAAGCAAAATGCTAGGAAACTGGAGAGAAAATATCGCTCCACAGGCCTGCGGGAGTCCTTCCTAGTCTGGAAAAATAGTTTACTGCTGTATAAGAGGACCCTTTGTAAAGCAAGAGCAGCATACTTCTCCTCATTAATAGAGTAGAATAAGAATAATCCTAGATTTCTTTTTAATACAGTTGCCAAACTCACCCAGAGCCATAGCTCTGTTGAACCGTCCATTCCACCTGCTCTTAGCAGCAATGATTTTATGGGATTCTTTATAAATAAGATTGATCTTATTAAAAATAAGATCATAAGCACTCCTCTATCCGCGATTGTACCTGAGGTAGTCATGGAATCTGAACCGGGTTTAGACTGCTTTGATCCAGTTGAACTTTCAGAATTAGCTAAACTATTGTCTTCATCTAAGCCTTCAACTTGTATGTTAGATCCAGTTCCAACCAGGTTATTTAAGGAGGTATTCCCTTTGATCTCCTCCTCCATTTTAGATGTGATTAATCTATCTCTGTTACAGGGATATGTACCTAAAGCTTTTAAGGTTGCTGTAATCAAACCTCTGCTTAAGAAACCGTCTCTTGACCCAGATGACTTGGTCAATTATAGACCTATATCCAATCTTCCTTTCTGATCTAAAATTCTTGAGAAAGTAGTTGCCACCAAGTGTGTGATCACTTCCACCATAATGAACTTTTTGAAGAGTTTCAGTCTGGCTTTAGAGCTCATCATAGCACTGAAACAGCTCTGGTGAAAGTCACTAATGATATTCTCATGGCCTCAGATAATGGACTTGTATCTGTGCTCGTCCTGTTGGATCTCAGTGCTGCATTTGATACAGTTGATCATAATATTCTTTTAGAAAGACTTGAATATTTTGTTGGAATTAAAGGAACAGCTCTAGACTGGTTTAAATCTGATCTATCTGATCGAATTCAGTTTGTTCATGTTAATGATAGATCTTCAACACGCTCAAAGGTTACCTGTGGAGTACCACAGGGATCAGTGCTAGGACCAATTCTCTTTACTTTATACATGCTCCCAATTGGTAGAATTATTAGACAGCATGGGATTAATTTCCACTGTTATGCTGATGATACCCAGCTATATCTGTCTATAATCCAGATGAAGCTAACCCATTACATAGATTACAGGCATGTCTGAAGACATAAAAACCTGGATGACTCTTAACTTTCTGCTTCTGAATGCAGACAAAACAGAAGTTATAGTCTTTGGACCAGAGTCTCTGAAAAAGAAACTGATTAGCCAGTCACTTCATTTGGATGGGATTAAACTGATTTCAGATAATAAAGTAAAAAATCTTGGTGTTGTTTTTGATCAGGACCTGTCATTTAAATCCCAGATCAAAGAGGTTTCTAGAATTTCCTTCTTTCATCTGAGGAATATTGCAAAAATGAGCAATCTCCTGTCCAGGGGTGATGCTGAGAAACTAGTCCATGCATTTGTTACTTCAAGGCTGGACTATTGTAATTCTTTACTATCAGGAAGTCCACAAACTGTAGTTAAAAGCCTTCAGCTGATCCAAAATGCTGCAGCCAGAGTTCTGATGAAAATGAAAAAGAGAGATCATATCTCTCCTATCCTGGCTTCTCTTCATTGGCTTCCTGTTAAATCAAGAATAGAATTTAAAATCCTCCTTCTCACATATAAAGCCTTAAATGGCCAAGCTCCATCTGATATCAGAGATCTGATTGTTCCTTATGTTCCTAACAGAGCACTTCGCTCTCAATCTGCAGGTTTACTAGTGGTTCCTAGAATTTCTAAAAGTAGAATGGGAGGCAGATCTTTTAGTTCTCAGGCTCCTCTCCTGTGGAACCAACTACCAGTTTTAGTCCGTGAGGCAGACACCCTGTCTACTTTTAAGGCTAGGCTTAAAACTTTCCTTTTTGATAAAGCTTCTAGTTAGAGTGGCTCAGGTTATCCTGATCTATCTCTATAGTTCTGCTGCTATAGGCTTAGACTGCTGGAGGACATAGGGACCCCCATTTCATCATTCTATCTCTATTCTCCCACTCTGCAGAATCTGTTAGTTCAATCTCTAACGTTCTGCTCTCTCTGCTTTTTCTCATAGTAGCTTCATCTGGTCTGTTCCTGTTTGGCTGTGACTCCATCCTGGAGAGAAATATCAGCTGTGCTGCTGCCATCAACACCTTTGTTTCTAGATGTTGGAGCTTGGCCTGTTTTCCAGTGTGGTCCTGTTTCTCTGACTGTGACTAACTGGATGTGCTCTCTTCATCCTCTGACATGGGAGCTGGCTCGGAGCTCGTCTGCCTGGCTGTGTGTTTCCTGGACGGGGCCGCCTGTGGAGCTGGTTGACAGTTGCCTTTTGTATCTATGCTTCTTTTTCTATGTCTGCTTCTGTCTCCTTGAACCCCAGTGGGCCTCAGCAGATGGCCGCTCACACTGAGCCTGGTTCTGCTGGAGGTTTCTTCCTGTTCAAAGGGAGTTTTTCCTCTCCACTGTCGCTACCAGCATGCTTAGTGTGAGGGATTGCTGAAGAGTCAATGAGTCGATGCAATCAGCTGGTTTTCCTTAGATAGAAAACTTTGAATCAATCTGACTGGATGATCTGGTGAACTGGAAAGTGCCTTGAGATGACATGTGTTGTGAATTTGGCGCTATATAAATAAACTGAATTGAATTGAATTGAATGGATTGATGGATGGATGGATGGATGGATGGATGGATGTGGATGGATGGATGGATGGATGGATGGATGGATGGATGATGGGTGGATGAGGGGTGGGTGATGGATGGATGGATGATGGATGGATGGATGGATGGATGTATGGATGGATGATGGGTGGATGATGGATGGATGGATGGATGGATGGATGAGGGGTGGATGATGGATGAGGGGTGGGTGATGGATGGATCATGATGGATGGATGAGGGGTGGGTGATGGATGGATGGATGATGGATGGATGGATGAGGGGTGGGTGATGGATGGATTGATGATCGATGGATGGATGGATGATGGATGGATGGATGGATGATGGGTGGATGATGGATGAGGGGTGGGTGATGGATGGATGGATGATGGATGGATGGATGGATGGGTGGATTGATGAGGGGTGCATGATGGATGAGGGGTGGATGATGGATGGATGGGTGGATTGATTGATGGATGATGGATGGATGGATGGTGATGGATGGATTGATGATCGATGGATGGGTGGATGGATGGATGCATGGATGATGATGGATGATGATGGATGATGGATGATGATGGATGGATGCATGGATGGATGGATGGATGGATGATGGATGGATGGATGGATGGATGAGGGATGGATGATGATGGATGGATGAGGGGTGGATGATGGATGAGGGGTGGGTGATGCATGGATGGATGATGGATGGATGGATGGATGGATGGATGGATGGGTGGATTGATTGATGGATGGATGGATGGACGGATGAGGGGTGGATGATGGATGAGGGGTGGATGATGGATGGATGGATGGGTGGATTGATTGATGGATGATGGATGGATGGATGGTGATGGATGGATTGATGATCGATGGATGGGTGGATGGATGGATGCATGGATGATGGATGGATGGATGGATGGATGGATGGATGGATGAGGGATGGATGATGATGGATGGATGAGGGGTGGATGATGGATGAGGGGTGGGTGATGCATGGATGGATGATGGATGGATGGATGGATGGATGGGTGGATTGATTGATGGATGGATGGATGGACGGATGAGGGGTGGATGATGGATGAGGGGTGGGTGATGGATGGATGGATGATCGATGGATGATGATGGATGGATGATCGATGGATGGGTGGATGGATGGATAATGGATGATGATGGATGGATGCATGGATGATGATGGATGATGATGGAAGATGGATGATGATGGATGGATGCATGGATGGATGGATGGATGGATGATGGATGGATGATGGATGGATGGATGAGGGATGGATGATGGATGGATGGATGAGGGGTGGATGATGGATGAGGGGTGGGTGATGCATGGATGGATGATGGATGGATGGATGGGTGGATTGATTGATGGATGGATGGATGGATGAGGGGTGGATGATGGATGAGGGGTGGGTGATGGGTGGATGGATGGATAATGGATGATGATGGATGGATGCATGGATGATGATGGATGATGATGGATGGATGCATGGATGGATGATGGATGGATGATTGATAGATGGATGGATGGATGGATGATGATGGATGGATGGATGGATGATTGATAGATGGATGGATGGATGGATGGATGGATGATGATGGATGGATGGATGGATGATTGATAGATGGATGGATGGATGGATGATGATGGATGGATGATGATGGATGGATGCATGGATGGATGGATGGATGGATGGATGATGGATGGATGATGGATGGATGATTGATAGATGGATGGATGGATGGATGGATGATGATGGATGATGGATGGATGATGATGGATGGATGGATGGATGGATGATGGATGGATGGATGATGGATGGATGGATGATGGATGGATGGATGATGGATGGATGATGGATGGATGATTGATAGATGGATGGATGGATGGATGGATGATGATGGATGGATGATGGATGGATGGATGATGGATGGATGATGGATGGATGATGGATGGATGATGATGGATGGATGGATGGATGGATGATGGATGGATGGATGATGGATGGATGGATGATGGATGGATGGATGATGGATGGATGATTGATAGATGGATGGATGGATGGATGGATGATGATGGATGGATGATGCATGGATGGATGGATGGATGGATGATGATGGATGATGGATGGATGGATGATGATTGATAGATGGATGGATGGATGGATGATGGATGGATGGATGATGGATGGATGGATGATGGATGGATGGATGATGGATGGATGATTGATAGATGGATGGATGGATGGATGGATGATGATGGATGGATGATGCATGGATGGATGGATGGATGGATGATGATGGATGATGGATGGATGATGATGGATGGATGGATGGATGGATGATGGATGGATGGATGATGGATGGATGGATGATGGATGGATGGATGATGGATGGATGATGGATGGATGATTGATAGATGGATGGATGGATGGATGGATGATGGATGGATGGATGATGGATGGATGGATGATGGATGGATGATGGATGGATGATTGATAGATGGATGGATGGATGGATGGATGATGATGGATGATGGATGGATGATGATGGATGGATGGATGGATGATTGATGGATGATGATGGATGGATGATGATGGATGGATGCATGGATGGATGGATGGATGGATGGATGGATGATGGATGGATGATGGATGGATGATTGATAGATGGATGGATGGATGGATGGATGGATGATGGATGGATGATGGATGGATGATTGATAGATGGATGGATGGATGGATGGATGATGATGGATGGATGGATGATTGATAGATGGATGGATGGATGGATGATGATGGATGGATGATGGATGGATGATGTGTGGATTTTAGATGGGATTAATCTCTTCCTGTTCCAGGGGCGGAGCCAGAGGGGTAGCTTTGGAGCCAATCACCACACCAGGAGAAATCCTTGCCCCCCCCCCCCCCCTGTTGCCACCTCGCTGAAAACATTTACAGTTTGAATTTTACGGACATTAGTGAAGAAAACAATCAAATTTCCTAGCAGACTTGAATGCATCCTTATGCAGCATGCTGCTGCTACACTTTTCATTGGTTGGTCTGACCTGCAGCTCCTTCTTGCTCCAAAACACAACATGGCAGCTGCACCCAGGACCAATGAGAAGCATTTCCTCTGCTGGTGAGAATGGTTAATGGAATTAAATTAAACAAAGGGCTGTTTTGACAGGAAGTAAAATGCCTTAGTCCTTGATGCGGGCGACCCCGGGTTTGAATCCGGCCTGTGGTTTTTTTCCTGCATGTCTCTCCCTCTCTCTCATTCCCCTTTCCCTTTCAGCCTACTGTCCATAAATACAATCCACTAGTGGTGTAAAAACTCAACAACAAAAGAAATGTACGCACATGAAGAGCCGAGGGAACTTCTACCACTTTCAGATGTTTGGTGGGCTGGTTTAGCATCAGGCAATACTTGGCAGCTGCCCATCATTTCCTATATCCACCCCTGGGCTTGCTGGTACACGGCATGTAGAACTATGAGAGACAGACTTCCAGCTATGCTCAGGATCTAGACATTTCATTAGAGAAGAATAGTGGAGACAGGAAAATAGAAGCAAAGGGTGTTTTAGCCCAAACTGACCTCCAGTTTAAAGGTCTTTAGTTTATTTTTTGTAGTGTTTGGGGATCCGGTCTGACCTGCTCCAATCTAGAAGTCTGGTTCTGGTTGGTAAGTTTACAGACACATTAAAAAGCTCCAGAAGTGATGGTGCATTTGGAAGGAGACTGAACAACCACTGCAACGTTGTCACTGAAGCTCAAAACCAAAGACTGATTCCACATTTCTGGGTCACCTGTAATGAGCACTGCTGGACAAAGGCTCTGTGAGTTAAAAATAATGAAGAGTTCAATAAAAGTGTTTTCTATCAGGTACTTGATTGTCTGGAAGCAGAAATAGAGACGATTTTACAAACAAAAAACTGGGAGATAATGGAAGTAGGGCAGTCTGGAGACCCCAAAACCCATCATTCCTACAGTGGTAGATATTCAAAATTTCTCCACTTTTATTGACTGGTCCTTGGTTGGTCCTTGGCTTGTCCTTGGCTGGTCCCTGGCTGGTCCTTGGTTAGTCCTTGGCTGGTCCCTGGTTGGTCCTTGGCTGGTCCTTGGCTTGTCCTTGGCTGGTCCCTGGCTTGTCCTTGGTTGGTCCTTGGCTGGTCCCTGGCTTGTCCTTTGTTGGTCCTTGGTTGGTCCTTGGCTGGTCCCTGGCTTGTCCTTGGTTGGTCCTTGGCTTGTCCTTGGCTGGTCCCTGGCTGGTCCTTGGTTAGTCCTTGGCTGGTCCCTGGTTGGTCCTTGGCTTGTCCTTGGCTGGTCCTTGGCTTGTCCTTGGCTGGTCCTTGGCTTGTCCTTGGCTGGTCCTTGGCTTGTCCTTGGCTGGTCCCTGGCTGGTCCCTGGCTGGTCCTTGGTTGGACCTTGGTTGGTCCTTGGCTGGTCCTTGGCTTGTCCTTGGCTGGTCCCTGGGTGGTCCTTGGCTTGTCCTTGGCTGGTCCCTGGGTGGTCCTTGGCTGGTCCCTGGGTGGTCCTTGGCTTGTCCTTGGCTGGTCCCTGGGTGGTCCTTGGCTTGTCCTTGGTTGGCCCTTGGTTGGTCCTTGGCTGGTCCTTGGCTTGTCCTTGGCTGGTCCCTGGGTGGTCCTTGGCTTGTCCTTGGCTGGTCCCTGGGTGGTCCTTGGCTGGTCCTTGGCTTGTCCTTGGCTGGTCCCTGGGTGGTCCTTGGCTTGTCCTTGGCTGGTCCCTGGGTGGTCCTTGGCTTGTCCTTGGTTGGTCCTTGGTTGGTCCTTTGCTTGTCCTTGGTTGGTCCTTGGCTGGTCCCTGGCTGGTCCTTGGTTGGTCCTTGGCTGGTCCTTGGCTTGTCCTTGGCTGGTCCCTGGGTGGTCCTTGGCTTGTCCTTGGCTGGTCCCTGGGTGGTCCTTGGCTTGTCCTTGGTTGGTCCTTGGTTGGTCCTTTGCTTGTCCTTGGTTGGTCCTTGGCTGGTCCCTGGCTGGTCCTTGGTTGGTCCTTGGCTGGTCCCTGGCTGGTCCCTGGGTGGTCCTTGGCTTGTCCTTGGTTGGTCCTTGGTTGGTCCTTTGCTTGTCCTTGGTTGGTCCTTGGCTGGTCCCTGGCTGGTCCTTGGTTGGTCCTTGGCTGGTCCCTGGCTGGTCCCTGGGTGGTCCTTGGCTTGTCCTTGGCTGGTCCCTGGGTGGTCCTTGGCTTGTCCTTGGTTTGTCCTTGGTTGGTCCTTGGCTAGTCCTTGGCTCTTAATTGTTTAACATTAGAAACATCATTTTTAATCCTAAAAATAATTGAATAATGTCTAAAATGATATCTTTCCTTTATTCTGAATTAAACCACATTAATATTTATTAAAATGCTACTTGAATCTTAACAAATGAAAACTGGTTTTTCCTCAGTCCATTAGAAAGACATTAATTCACCTTTATAAACAGCCTCTATATATATAAATCTGGATTTACAACAGTAGCGGCCGGCCCATAGGGGGCGCTGGGGCACCGCCCTCCCTGATAAGAAGAGAGAAATGTAAAATATATTTTTAGAAATTAACTCATAAATGTCAGTTTTACTCTCTAGAGTGTGTACCTATAAGCAAAACAAATTCTATAAACTACATTTCCCTATCTACTGTCATTAATTTGTGGATTTCCACAGACAGACTCCTACCGTCTCTGTTCTGGGGGCGCTGATCAGACTGCCCCACATGTGCAGAGAATCTGCCAATCATGTACTATTGCAAGGTCAATTTAATAATTTAATGGCCAATCAGCGTCTCAGAACTTTATGGTCTTGGTGCTCTGAAAATACTGCACTTTAACAGGCTTCTGCACCCAATGCGCAGGTGCAGACAATTAGAGGGACGATGGCGAACGTAACGAGCGAGATGCAGCTTCCACCAAATTCGGTGAGATCCTTATTTATCTACCCGTTTGCTAGAAGAACATCCCTGTTGTAGGATATGAAAATTTCCTGTCATGGTTATTGTGACTGTGACGAATCCACCTCGTCACTTAAAATAACCTCTAACTTTGCGTGCCACACACACATTCCTGTTATACTGTGTTTTTGAGGACCAATTCACTCGCGCTGAGCCCAGTAGATCCATGAACTTAAAACACACAAGCTGTTCCTGGTTACCTGCTGGCGTATTGAGGGTGCACACTTAATATTTCAGTGGGGTTAGCCGTGTGTGTGTGTGTGGGTGTGTGTGGGTGTGTGTGTGTGTACATGTTTATGCTACGGGGACGTGTCATCTTCAGTCTGGCTGCGTCTTTGCTGGGTTCAAACCCAGTTTGGTGCAATTGAATAAGTTAAAGAATCTGTGTAAAGGAATTAAGTTGTAAAATTATTTGTTTTTGTATATCAATTGTTTGTGGAGGTAATATATGGACAAAACTGATTTATGAGAAGAAATCAGAAATAAGAGAGCCTGAGATGAGGGGCTTAATGTCATGATGGGTCTCTGTGATTTAACCCACATGCAGAACACAACAGGAGACTGGATAAAAGTTCAACAGTTTATTTAAGAAGCACACACAGAGTAAAATGATTGAACAGGTTCTGGTACTGGTCCGGGACTGGTATCACAGAGTAATCTGCAGGGAGGGATTGGACTGGTGAGTACTGGCTTGATCTGGGAGACGTGGAAGGTGGGGTGTATGCGGAGAGTGGGTGGCAGGTGCAGACGGACAGCAGATGGGTTGATGACCTGAGCGATCTTGTACGGACCTATGAATCTGGGGGAGAGTTTTTTGGACATGGATCTTAACGGGATGTTTCGAGTAGATAGCCATACCTCTTGCCCAGGGGTATAGTCAGGTGCAGGACGACGTTTCTTGTCAGCTGATCTCTTGTTCAAAACAGAGGTACGGTTGAGGGCAGTGATGGTTTCATTCCACACTCTGTGACAACGACGGATGTGATGATGGACGGACCTGACCGATATCTCTCTTCTGTCTGCTGGGAAGAGTGGTGGTTGATAGCCTATTGAAACCTGAAAGGGAGACAGACCGATAGCAGCAGATCTTTGGGTGTTGTGTGCATATTCAACCCATGCCAGAAACTGACTCCAGTCAGTCGGGTTATTGGAGGTAAGGCAACGGAGAGTGGACTCAAGCTCCTGATTCATCCTCTCCGTTTGACCGTTAGTCTGAGGATGATAGCCAGAGGTGAGAGTGATCTTTGAGTTAAGAGCGGAACAGAAAGCTTTCCAGACCTGAGAGATGAACTGGGGACCTCGATCGGAAAGGATCTCTTGTGGGATACCATGCAGGCAGAAGACATGCTTGACCAGGAGCTGAGCGGTTTGGAAAGCTGTAGGTAACGTCCTGAGGGGAACCAGATGACAGGCCTTGGAAAAACGATCAACAATGGTTAATATGGTTGACATACCCCTGGAAACTGGAAGACCGGTAACGAAATCCACTGCAATGTGGGACCAGGTTGGGCAGAGAACTTTGCTGCATGCATCCACTGGATGAGACGGGATCTGACAGAAGTTGGAACATAAGTTCTGTTTGGAGGTCCGTTACCTGGGTCAGGTTCAGAGGCCAAGGCTAGGTTGATGAGATCAGTGATCTCCCAGGAAACGGCTCCAACCGTGCAAGTGGCAGGGAGGACAGGCTCGGGTGTTTCAGGTTGATCAAATGAATAAAGAGGAGAGAGAGAGTCGGGCTTGATGTTTTTGGAACCTGGTCTGTAAGAGATAATTAGGTTGAATCTGGAACGGAACAGAGACCATCGGGAATGACGTGGGTTGGATCTCTTTGCAGACTGAATATAAGATAGGTTCTTATGATCCGTCCAAACCAAGACAGGGTGTTCGGCGCCCTCGAGCCAATGTCTCCACTCTTCCAGGGCTAGCTTGATGGCTAGTAAGTCTCTGTCACCAACATCATAATTCTAACCTGACAACAGCCAGATGCATGTGCAAGGAGTTTTGATAAGGCCCAGCCTTCAGTAAAGGCAATTCCTATGGCGGGTTCCCAGATGTATGTGAGTGGAGCTGGGCGGAGCGAGACATGCATCTGGCTGTTGTCAGGTTATCATAATTCTGCTCTGCTGGAGAAAGTCTGCGTGAGAAAAAGGCTCAAGGGTGAGTTTTTTGGTCTGAGTCAGATTGTTGAGACAACACAGCTCCCACTCCAGAATCAGATGCATCCACATTTAATATGAATTGCTTAGAGGGGTCAGGTTGAATCAATATGGGTGCGCTGGAAAAGAGAGCCTTTAGTTTGTTAAAAGCTGCTTCAGCCTCTGGAGACCATTGGAACGTCTTCTTAACAGAAGTTAGAGCTGTGAGGGGTAGAGCTGTTTGACGGTAGTTTCGGATGAAACGTCTATAGAACTTTGCAAACCCCAGGAATCTTTGAAGCTGCTTACGGTTCTCGGGAGTAGGCTAGTCCAGAACTGCTTGTATTTTGTCTTCAGGTGGCTTCACCTGCCCGCCCTCGAGCACAAACCCTAGAAAAGTGACAGAAGGTTGGTGAAATTCACATTTTTCAGCCTTTACGAAGAGTTTATTTTCAAGCAGTCTTTGAAGGACCAGGCGAACGTGTTTCTTGTGATCAGACAGATTTCTTGAGTAGATCAGGATGTCATCAATGTATACAAAAACAAAAACATTGAGGAAGTCTCTGAGGACGTCATTGACTAGAGCTTGGAAACAGGCAGGAGCATTAGTAAGACCGAAAGGCATGACCAAATATTCAAATTGGCCAATGGGGGTCTTAAATGCCGTCTTCCATTCATCTCCTTCCCTTATTCTAAGAAGATGATATGCGTTTCTTAAGTCGAGTTTAGTGAACACTGTCGCACCTTGAACAGGTTCAAAAGCTGATGCTAGTAATGGTAAGGGATACTTATTTTTGACAGTTATCTGATTCAATTCCCTGTAGTCAATACAGGGTCGGAGAGAACCGTCCTTTTTTCCCACAAAAAAGAAACCAGCACCAAGAGGAGATGAAGATGGTCGAATAATACCAGCAGCTAGAGACTCGTTGATGTATCTCTACATGGTTTCTCGCTCAGGTTTGGAGATGTTAAACAGTCTACTGCTGGGCAGGGGGGCTCCTGGTAATAAATCAATGGTGCAGTCATATGGTCTGTGAGGTGGAAGAGACGTTGCACTGACCTTGCTGAAGACTGGTGCCAGATCGTGATATTCGGAAGGAACGGAAGAAAGGTCAGGAGAGTCCATCTCCCCCCTACCTCTAGGGGACTGAATAGCAGGAGCCGCAGAACGGAGACATGAGACGTGACAGGAAGCGGACCAAGACTCAATGTGGCGTTCAGCCCAGTTGATGTGGGGATTGGGAAGTGTTGGGTTTTTAATCCAGAGAAATGTGAGTTTAAAAGATTAAAAGGAAAATAATCAACACAGAGACGGGATTTTGTGACGTCAGCGTATGCCGGGTGGAGAGAAGAATGCTGGCTTGGAAAGCCATCACCTTCTCCCACAGATCCCTTCATGGCAAAGCCTTTTATTAACAGTTTACAACATCAAACAGGCGGGCCTAAAACAGAAGAGCCAGTAATCATTGTCTGGGAGGATGCAGGTAACAAGATAGTGTGAATTAACCAACTGGCTGGATGGAAGTCACACATCCGTGTGATTCTGCCTCATGACCTACAGGAGGTCATTAAAGTTTATGACCCTTCTGGTTGAAACACAGGATAGTTATCACTCTAACATTTCCCTCCTCTTATACATAAAAACATCAGCATATAGCACTTCTAAAAAGATTTTCACTACATACATCATGAATGCATTGCAGATAGGGAATTCAGTAATCAAAGTTTAATATGCAAAACACAACAATATTAAAAGGAAAATTCAAGCACAAAGGTAAAAAAGAATGTAAAAACTTTAAAAATAATCTGTCCCTTGAGTAGGCAAAAACTCTCCAATAGAGAAAAAATTCCTACCCAGCCCCTCCCGAGGAGGCGACCATTATCCCTGTAAAAGATTACATAACTTCATCATCATCATTATCTTCATCAGCATCTCGGCGGAGTTGAGCATAATTGATAGCTGAATATTGGATTAGAGTGGTTCCTATCATTTTCTGAAACATTGATTGCAGGCATGGTATTAAGCAACAAATAAAAAGGAAAAATATGATTAACAATCCTATAAATGGTAAAGCTATCTTCATCAGTACCTGCCACCATGATCCCATGGTGAACCAAACTGTCCATGGTGCTGGAACTGCACCGGATGGATGACTTTCTGTGGATCCATCAAAAATCATCCTGCTCTTCCTTTGTTTCAGACGGTCAGTTTGAGTCCCTAGAGACACCACTCCAACGGTCACCACCAGGCAGATGAATGTCATTAGTTTTTCCATCTTCATCAGCTCTTAGTTATGGGGTTCCTGTGAAGGTAATTGGGCTTCTTGCTGTGGAAAGTTTTTAATCAGTTTACAATGACTCTGGTGGATCCAAGTGTCTCTCTCCTGGATTTTCACGGCAGTGGGGGTTGTTAGTTGCACTATGTAGGGTCCTTCCCACCTCGGAGCTTTCCAAGTTTTCCTTTTTGATGATTTTAATCAGCACTCGGTCTCCAGGCTTCAGGCCTTCCTGTGGGGAAACAAAAGGAGCACTAGGCATATTACATGTTTTCCGAACAGTTTTGTCGCTGAAAAGCTTCAGCATCCACTTAGTTAGCGGGTCAATGTCATCTTGTTCGTTTTCTGCCCATGGCTTTCCTGTTTCTGCCATGAATTTTCTCAATCTATTTTTAACATCCTCGAACCATTTAACTGGGTTCTGTCTGGCTGGAGGTAAACCTCGACAGGCAGTCCGCATCTCTGCATCTGTCCATGGCCCACACACAAGAACAGTGGGTCCACAATCCAGTGGGTCACCATCTTGGGGTCCCGTGCGTTGACCACAATGAGGGTTGGCCACCTCCAACACCGGAAAAGCACATGCCCCCCTCCCAGGATCTTGGTCCTGTTCTTGTTTTTTTAATTCAGCCAATCTTGGATAAATAGGGGCAGATGGGCCCCTTCCACAAGCCTCCACTTGATAATCATCCCTGTAACACTTCGAATCAAGCTTCACATCCCCCCCTGATTTTCTTAATTCATGCTCACAAGAGTCAGAGGCACTGAGTTCCATACCATCCACAGAGGACGACACGGACAGGGGGCCTGCTCCTGCTCCTCCAATATCACCACACGATGGTGGGGCTACTGGAGGAGGAACAGTGGCATGGCTGTGTTCATATTCACCGTGATGGGGTTTATCTCCACCTTCCTGCGCAGCTGATGCCACTGCTTGAACCCCATCACCCCCTTGAATTTGATTAGGGTCAGGATATTGAGGAAGCATACGGGATACAACAGTTTCTTCATCAGCTTTAACTTTTACAGCAGCAATTGTAGCTGTCTTTCTATCCTTCTTCTGTTGTATTTGGCTTTCCCTATTTTTTGCTTGCATAATCCACTTATTTAACTCTTCTAATTCCTTTCTGTATTTAGCTTGTTTTCTTTTTGATTTATACACCAACTTCATCTCCACCTTCTGCTGAATCTTTGTCAGCGGCTCAACTCTCAACTTTCCATCCCAGTCCTCCTTCTCAATCCACTTTCTGGCAAACTCTGGGTCACCACCACAACACGCCACCATCCATCTAACATCACCTGGCATTTCCTTCTTACTACTGCCTTGTCCCATTTTTAAAGAATTTAGTCCAGAACACAGCGGTTTGATTGTTTCCTCACACACTTTCACACAGTCACACACACCTAAGGCCTAATATTTTTTATTTTTTAACCAACATAGAGTCCCAGACTCGAATGCACAGAATACCCAGGTCCCAGACCTGTAAACAAAATTTGGTTTCGTCAAATATTCTTGCAACTACAACCAGTTATAGCTTGAACACAAAGGGTCCCAGACCCAAACGCATAGAATACCGATCCCAGATCTCTCACAACAAACCCTGTTTGTCAAATATTCTAGCGACTACAACTAGTTATAGCTTTCACATGGTCCCAGACCAGCTTTTAATAAAAAACCTTAGGCGTACCGTTTCTGTGCAGATCAGTCCTCAGCTTGAGTCGTCACCAGGATGTCCAGGGCAGGGCTGGACCAACCTATTGGCTCCGTCCGGCAAAGGGTGGACGGCTGTCGTCAGTTTCTTGGCCTTGGTCCCGCACGGTCCTGGACAATTGGATCTTGACTCCCGGAGTTTCAGCACCAAAAATGTTGGGTTTTTAATCCAGAGAAATGTGAGTTTAAAAGATTAAAAGGAAAATGATCAACACAGAGACGGGATTTTGTGACGTCAGCGTGTGCCGGGTGGAGAGAAGATGCTGGCTTGGAAAGCCATCACCTTCTCCCACAGATCCCTTCATGGCAAAGCCTTTTATTAACAGTTTACAACATCAAACAGGCGGGCCTAAAACAGAAGAGCCAGTAATCATTGTCTGGGAGGATGCAGGTAACAAGATAGTGTGAATTGACCAACTGGCTGGATGGAAGTCACACAGCCGTGTGATTCTGCCTCATGACCTACAGGAGGTCATTAAAGTTTATGACCCTTCTGGTTGAAACACAGGATAGTTATCACTCTAACAGGAAGTTCCAACCACTCGAATCCAAGCACCAGAGAAGAACATGCAGAGGGAAAAACAAAAAATGTTAGAGTCTCACGGTGGTTTCCAGAGATAAGGAGCTCTAATGGTCGTGTCTGATGAGTGATTTGATGCAGCTTCTTCCCATCAATAGCTGAAACTAAGAGGTTTTTTCAGAGGAATAGTCTCAATCTTCAACTGTTGAACCAGGCTTGAGTCATTGAGGTTTCTCTCACACCCAGAGTCTATGAAAGCTGACAAAGTGAGAATCTGATCAGAACAGAACAAAGTCGCAGGTAACAGTAGGTGAGGAGTTTTTTCAGATCTTAGATGGTCCGTCAGACTCCTCACATCCTCTGACGGACCCCGGGTTTTGATTTAGCCGGGCATGTAGCAATAAAGTGGCCAGGCTCACCACAATACAGACACAAGTTTCCTTTGAATCTTCGTTGTCTTTCTTCATTGGAAAGCCTTGTATGCCCAATCTGCATGGGTTCGACCTCAGTTCCTTCAGTGGACGAGGAGACAAAGTGAGTGGAATGAACAGGAGCAGAAGACGATTGATTCTTAATCCTTGGTCTGGTACTGGGCTCTAGAGATCCAGAAAAAACAGAAGTGCTGTTAGATGCAACACTCCAACACTGAAGAGAGGTCTGGCCGCTGCTTAAATAGTTGGTCTCCTAATCAGGTGAATCAGCCTCAGGTGTGTAGGTGGCTTCATCTCAGGAGACCCAGGGCGCTCTCTGCTGGAGAAAGGAGGCAGATCTCCAGATCCCAACAATTAAACTATTTAATGAGGGCTGTGGGAAGAAGAGCGGCCATTTTTGTTTTCTATTTCTTTGTTCCATTGCTGGTAACTGGAGGGAGGCTGAGGCCCAGAGGATCTTGTAAATGTTTAGTTTCTTTTGCACCCTGTTTTGAGTTTTTGAGCACAATAAATCACCAACACCGGTAACCCGACTGAGACTGGATTCTTGAAGGCCAAAGAACCCCGTCACAGTGACCCAAATCATCACTGTTACTGTTATTATATCGTAAATTAAATCATTACTGTTAAATTGTATGTATTGTCCAATTGTTTATTTGAATTCTTATTCTGGATTAGTTGGAGACATACACTAGGCTATATCAGCCCCACCAAAAATATTTTTCACCAGCTGCCACTGAATTACAACACTTTAGAAGTCTGTATAAATGTGTATCTATATATTTTTTTAAATAAACTTTCCTCCTCTTTTTTCCTAACTTTCTCTTTTTCAGTTTTCCCGCCCTTCAGCCTGTGATGGAGGAACAGGACAGATTATCTGTGGCTTTATCTCTAATTGTCCATCAGTGTGTTTCTTTATGCTGAGCAGGTCGCAGTGGAACACATGGAGGATGAATGTCTCTATCATTCTACATGTTATAGATCTAACCTGCAGTACTTTCCATGGCTCCGCAGCAATCCCTGCCTGTTATTTCCTTTAATAAGCTGCTTCATGCTGAGGTGTATAATTTCCCGATCCAGACCCTCTGACTCAGGATCAGGCTGCAGCCTTCATGCAGGTTCTGGTTCTGGAAGGAACCAGCAGTCCCTTCCTGAGGAAACACTGACCTCTAGCGGTCAGGTCGGGTACCGCAGCTCTGCTGAACAACACCAGGTGAGTTTAGGCTGGGTTAATCAGACCGAACCGAACCGAACCAGAGCAGAAATAAATCAGCTTTTTTCTCTGAGCAAACTGGTTCCAGCGAGGCGCTGTGCAGGAACCAGACTGGTTCCCAGTAACTGGTCCAGGTCTGGGTCTACTAAGGCAGACATCAAAGTCTCCCAGAAGTTCAGGAGTCTCTCTGATAGCGATAGTTGTTCACTGATGCGCGCGAGTCTGATCAATGATCCTGGATTTTAAACTACGGGAGGAGGAGTTTTTTTTTTTTTATGCGAGTGAGAGCGAGCAGGAAATACAATAATTGATGCATCATGTGAGGATTAGAACTACTGAGATTATGCAGGAACAATAAACGGTTTAGCAGGTTTTCTGTCTCCCTGCAGGTCTGGTCGATCCTTCAGTCCTCTGTGGTTTCTAGCTTGCAGGTGTTGCAGCTCTGCCTCCACCTGCTGATGGAGGCCTATGTTGACCTCTGCCTCTCCTTTGGGTGAGTGAAATGTTTCATTTATCCATCTGTGCTATGGCTGGACAGTGTACTAGCATTTATTGACTGTATAGATAACCAGATGCAGAGGTCCAGAAACATTTAGACGGTCTGTTAACATCTATCAGGGATTTTTCAAATGTTATTTCCTGCATAAGATGAAATAGCTAATAACAGGTAGCAGTTATCACCCATCCATCTTTATCTATATATGGGGCCACTGGTCCACTGGAGACATACAAACCAACTATAGTTGATCATTATCCTGATTTAGTACAGTTATAAAAGATGCATTAACCTGGGTTTAGTATTTAGGCCTGTTTAAAAGGCCATGGAATCAAACCAGATGTTTCACCTTTAATCAGCTGAACCATTTCTATTAGTTTGCTGGTTGAGGGATAAGATTAAACCAGGAAAATAAGATGTATCTGTATCATGTACAGAAGGAAAAGTCAAAGATGTTGGCTTGGGGCACCGATCAGAGGTCCCTTCCAGGATGGAGTCACAGCCAAACAGGAACAGACCAGATGAAGCTACTATGAGAAAAAGCAGAGAGAGCAGAACGTTAGAGATTGAACTAACAGATTCTGCAGAGTGGGAGAATAGAGATAGAATGAAGCAGAATGATGAAAAAGGGGTCCCTATGTCCTCCAGCAGTCTAAGCCTATAGCAGCAGAACTATAGAGATAGATCAGGATAACCTGAGCCACTCTAACTAGAAGCTTTATCAAAAAGGAAAGTTTTAAGCCTAGCCTTAAAAGTAGACAGGGTGTCTGCCTCACGGACTAAAACTGGTAGTTGGTTCCACAGGAGAGGAGCCTGAGAACTAAAAGATCTGCCTCCCATTCTACTTTTAGAAATTCTAGGAACCACTAGTAAACCTGCAGATTGAGAGCGAAGTGCTCTGTTAGGAACATAAGGAACAATCAGATCTCTGATATAAGATGGAGCTTGGCCATTTAAGGCTTTATATGTGAGAAGGAGGATTTTAAATTCTATTCTGGATTTAACAGGAAGCCAATGAAGAGAAGCCAGGATAGGCGAGATATGATCTCTCTTTTTCATTTTCATTAGAACTCTGGCTGCAGCATTTTGGATCAGCTGAAGGCTTTTAACTACAGTTTGTGGACTTCCTGATAGTAAAGAATTACAATAGTCCAGCCTTGAAGTAACAAATGCATGGACTAGTTTCTCAGCATCACCCCTGGACAGGAGATTGCTCATTTTAGCAATATTCCTCAGATGAAAGAAGGAAATTCTAGAAACATCTTTGATCTGGGATTTAAATGACAGGTCCTGATCAAAAACAACACCAAAATTTTTATTTTATTATCTGAAATCAGTTTAATCCCATCCAAATGAAGTGACTGACTAATCAGCTTCTTTTTCAGAGACTCTGGTCCAAAGACTATAACTTCTGTTTTGTCTGCATTCAGAAGCAGAAAGTTAAGAGTCATCCAGGTTTTTATGTCTTCAGACATGCCTGTAATCTATGTAATGGGTTAGCTTCATCTGTATTATAGACAGATATAGCTGGGTATCATCAGCATAACAGTGGAAATTAATCCCATGCTGTCTAATAATTCTACCGATTGGGAGCATGTATAAAGTAAAGAGAATTGGTCCTAGCACTGATCCCTGTGGTACTCCACTGGTAACCATGGTGTTGTGCAGTGATATCAGTCTTTACTGCTATTCTGAATGACAATAAATGAATTCAAATAAAGTTGTTCTATATATATTACAGTCTTTTCAATACAAGGCCAGTCTGTCTGTATTGTAGAAAATGGGTTATTAAAGGATTTAATAGGTTTGCTCACACAGAAATAGAATAACACAAACTTCTCTAATACTAAATGAATGTGGAATTATCAGATTTAATATCAGAAACTGTAATATTTCAGTGATATCAATGATGGCTGTTGTGATAAAGTGGATTTGAGCTGTTTTGATTTGGTCCTCTTGGTTCAGACTTCCTGTGTGGATTGCATCTCTTCTCTGCGCTGCTCAGCGCCTCAGAAGTGACCACGCTCGACGTAAGAAGGTCTACCGCCTCATGCAGAGGAGACTGGTAGGTGGAAACGACTCGGCGTCCTGCAGGCAGTCACAGTAGAGGGATATCTGTTATACTGGGCAGTCTGTCCGGCTTTATATGTCTGCTCAGTGAAGGCGTCACCAGGACTAATAGAAGAATGGGTGTAGGCAGCAGATTATCCATATCAGTGAATCTAAAATAACTGAGATAAGCTCTTCCAATAACCTGATGATGTCATGCTAAAACGCGTTTAGCTTTAGCGTTCGAAAACAATTAAAAACAATCCACTGGACTTTGTTTCCAAGTTTGAAGACGAGACAAGTTTAGAAAACATGCAAATAGAAATGGATGAACGGGTCCCCCCCTTTGGAATGGGGGTCGTTTGGCTTCTTTGTTAGCCTGCAATGCCCCATACCTGTCTATGTCTCTGAAAGGGGGGTCGTTAGAGGGAATTGTTGGCCTGGATAATAGACGAGGTCTTCTATTCACCTGTAACCCCCTCCACCAGCCTTGTTGGCCTGGCAGAAGAGCCCCTTCAATTCTTGACATCAAAAATATATTTCTGCTAGTAGAAATATAATTATAGATGTAAACTACTTATTTTATACTTTATAACAACTTTAATTGTAATTTCAGATATCTACATTTTAATAATGATTACATAAAATGCAGTTTTAGATATTTTGAAAAGAATGAGGCTTCGTATTAACATAAAATAGGCAGTCTACCTAGTCACATTTCTATTATAGATAGAACTAAAGCATTCTACCTAGTCACATTTCTATTATAGATAGCACTAAAGCATTCTACCTAGTCACATTTCTATTATAGATAGCACTAAAGCATTCTACCTAGTCACATTTCTATTATAGATAGAACTAAAGCATTCTACCTAGTCACATTTCTATTATAGATAGCACTAAAGCATTCTACCTAGTCACATTTCTATTATAGATAGAACTAAAGCATTCTACCTAGTCACATTTCTATTATAGATAGCACTAAAGCATTCTACCTAGTCACATTTCTATTATAGATAGCACTAAAGCATTCTACCTAGTCACATTTCTATTATAGATAGAACTAAAGCATTCTACCTAGTCACATTTCTATTATAGATAGCACTAAAGCATTCTACCTAGTCACATTTCTATTATAGATAGCACTAAAGCATTCTACCTAGTCACATTTCTATTATAGATAGCACTAAAGCATTCTACCTAGTCACATTTCTATTATAGATAGCACTAAAGCATTCTACCTAGTCACATTTCTATTATAGATAGCACTAAAGCATTCTACCTAGTCACATTTCTATTATAGATAGCACTAAAGCATTCTACCTAGTCACATTTCTATTATAGATAGAACTAAAGCATTCTACCTAGTCACATTTCTATTATAGATAGAACTAAAGCATTCTACCTAGTCACATTTCTATTATAGATAGCACTAAAGCATTCTACCTAGTCACATTTCTATTATAGATAGCACTAAAGCATTCTACCTAGTCACATTTCTATTATAGATAGAACTAAAGCATTCTACCTAGTCACATTTCTATTATAGATAGCACTAAAGCATTCTACCTAGTCACATTTCTATTATAGATAGCACTAAAGCATTCTACCTAGTCACATTTCTATTATAGATAGCACTAAAGCATTCTACCTAGTCACATTTCTATTATAGATAGCACTAAAGCATTCTACCTAGTCACATTTCTATTATAGATAGCACTAAAGCATTCTACCTAGTCACATTTCTATTATAGATAGCACTAAAGCATTCTACCTAGTCACATTTCTATTATAGATAGCACTAAAGCATTCTACCTAGTCACATTTCTATTATAGATAGCACTAAAGCATTCTACCTAGTCACATTTCTATTATAGATAGCACTAAAGCATTCTACCTAGTCACATTTCTATTATAGATAGCACTAAAGCATTCTACCTAGTCACATTTCTATTATAGATAGCACTAAAGCATTCTACCTAGTCACATTTCTATTATAGATAGCACTAAAGCATTCTACCTAGTCACATTTCTATTATAGATAGCACTAAAGCATTCTACCTAGTCACATTTCTATTATAGATAGCACTAAAGCATTCTACCTAGTCACATTTCTATTATAGATAGCACTAAAGCATTCTACCTAGTCACATTTCTATTATAGATAGCACTAAAGCATTCTACCTAGTCACATTTCTATTATAGATAGCACTAAAGCATTCTACCTAGTCACATTTCTATTATAGATAGCACTAAAGCATTCTACCTAGTCACATTTCTATTATAGATAGCACTAAAGCATTCTACCTAGTCACATTTCTATTATAGATAGCACTAAAGCATTCTACCTAGTCACATTTCTATTATAGATAGCACTAAAGCATTCTACCTAGTCACATTTCTATTATAGATAGCACTAAAGCATTCTACCTAGTCACATTTCTATTATAGATAGCACTAAAGCATTCTACCTAGTCACATTTCTATTATAGATAGCACTAAAGCATTCTACCTAGTCACATTTCTATTATAGATAGCACTAAAGCATTCTACCTAGTCACATTTCTATTATAGATAGCACTAAAGCATTCTACCTAGTCACATTTCTATTATAGATAGCACTAAAGCATTCTACCTAGTCACATTTCTATTATAGATAGCACTAAAGCATTCTACCTAGTCACATTTCTATTATAGATAGCACTAAAGCATTCTACCTAGTCACATTTCTATTATAGATAGCACTAAAGCATTCTACCTAGTCACATTTCTATTATAGATAGCACTAAAGCATTCTACCTAGTCACATTTCTATTATAGATAGCACTAAAGCATTCTACCTAGTCACATTTCTATTATAGATAGCACTAAAGCATTCTACCTAGTCACATTTCTATTATAGATAGCACTAAAGCATTCTACCTAGTCACATTTCTATTATAGATAGCACTAAAGCATTCTACCTAGTCACATTTCTATTATAGATAGCACTAAAGCATTCTACCTAGTCACATTTCTATTATAGATAGCACTAAAGCATTCTACCTAGTCACATTTCTATTATAGATAGCACTAAAGCATTCTACCTAGTCACATTTCTATTATAGATAGCACTAAAGCATTCTACCTAGTCACATTTCTATTATAGATAGCACTAAAGCATTCTACCTAGTCACATTTCTATTATAGATAGCACTAAAGCATTCTACCTAGTCACATTTCTATTATAGATAGCACTAAAGCATTCTACCTAGTCACATTTCTATTATAGATAGCACTAAAGCATTCTACCTAGTCACATTTCTATTATAGATAGCACTAAAGCATTCTACCTAGTCACATTTCTATTATAGATAGCACTAAAGCATTCTACCTAGTCACATTTCTATTATAGATAGCACTAAAGCATTCTACCTAGTCACATTTCTATTATAGATAGCACTAAAGCATTCTACCTAGTCACATTTCTATTATAGATAGCACTAAAGCATTCTACCTAGTCACATTTCTATTATAGATAGCACTAAAGCATTCTACCTAGTCACATTTCTATTATAGATAGCACTAAAGCATTCTACCTAGTCACATTTCTATTATAGATAGCACTAAAGCATTCTACCTAGTCACATTTCTATTATAGATAGCACTAAAGCATTCTACCTAGTCACATTTCTATTATAGATAGCACTAAAGCATTCTACCTAGTCACATTTCTATTATAGATAGCACTAAAGCATTCTACCTAGTCACATTTCTATTATAGATAGCACTAAAGCATTCTACCTAGTCACATTTCTATTATAGATAGCACTAAAGCATTCTACCTAGTCACATTTCTATTATAGATAGCACTAAAGCATTCTACCTAGTCACATTTCTATTATAGATAGCACTAAAGCATTCTACCTAGTCACATTTCTATTATAGATAGCACTAAAGCATTCTACCTAGTCACATTTCTATTATAGATAGCACTAAAGCATTCTACCTAGTCACATTTCTATTATAGATAGCACTAAAGCATTCTACCTAGTCACATTTCTATCATAGATAGCACTAAAGCATTCTACCTAGTCACATTTCTATCATAGATAGCACTAAAGCATTCTACCTAGTCACATTTCTATTATAGATAGCACTAAAGCATTCTACCTAGTCACATTTCTATTATAGATAGCACTAAAGCATTCTACCTAGTCACATTTCTATTATAGATAGCACTAAAGCATTCTACCTAGTCACATTTCTATTATAGATAGCACTAAAGCATTCTACCTAGTCACATTTCTATTATAGATAGCACTAAAGCATTCTACCTAGTCACATTTCTATTATAGATAGCACTAAAGCATTCTACCTAGTCACATTTCTATTATAGATAGCACTAAAGCATTCTACCTAGTCACATTTCTATTATAGATAGCACTAAAGCATTCTACCTAGTCACATTTCTATTATAGATAGCACTAAAGCATTCTACCTAGTCACATTTCTATCATAGATAGCACTAAAGCATTCTACCTAGTCACATTTCTATTATAGATAGCACTAAAGCATTCTACCTAGTCACATTTCTATTATAGATAGCACTAAAGCATTCTACCTAGTCACATTTCTATTATAGATAGCACTAAAGCATTCTACCTAGTCACATTTCTATTATAGATAGCACTAAAGCATTCTACCTAGTCACATTTCTATTATAGATAGCACTAAAGCATTCTACCTAGTCACATTTCTATTATAGATAGCACTAAAGCATTCTACCTAGTCACATTTCTATTATAGATAGCACTAAAGCATTCTACCTAGTCACATTTCTATTATAGATAGCACTAAAGCATTCTACCTAGTCACATTTCTATTATAGATAGCACTAAAGCATTCTACCTAGTCACATTTCTATTATAGATAGCACTAAAGCATTCTACCTAGTCACATTTCTATTATAGATAGCACTAAAGCATTCTACCTAGTCACATTTCTATTATAGATAGCACTAAAGCATTCTACCTAGTCACATTTCTATTATAGATAGCACTAAAGCATTCTACCTAGTCACATTTCTATTATAGATAGCACTAAAGCATTCTACCTAGTCACATTTCTATTATAGATAGCACTAAAGCATTCTACCTAGTCACATTTCTATTATAGATAGCACTAAAGCATTCTACCTAGTCACATTTCTATTATAGATAGCACTAAAGCATTCTACCTAGTCACATTTCTATTATAGATAGCACTAAAGCATTCTACCTAGTCACATTTCTATTATAGATAGCACTAAAGCATTCTACCTAGTCACATTTCTATTATAGATAGCACTAAAGCATTCTACCTAGTCACATTTCTATTATAGATAGCACTAAAGCATTCTACCTAGTCACATTTCTATTATAGATAGCACTAAAGCATTCTACCTAGTCACATTTCTATTATAGATAGCACTAAAGCATTCTACCTAGTCACATTTCTATTATAGATAGCACTAAAGCATTCTACCTAGTCACATTTCTATTATAGATAGCACTAAAGCATTCTACCTAGTCACATTTCTATTATAGATAGCACTAAAGCATTCTACCTAGTCACATTTCTATTATAGATAGCACTAAAGCATTCTACCTAGTCACATTTCTATTATAGATAGCACTAAAGCATTCTACCTAGTCACATTTCTATTATAGATAGCACTAAAGCATTCTACCTAGTCACATTTCTATTATAGATAGCACTAAAGCATTCTACCTAGTCACATTTCTATTATAGATAGCACTAAAGCATTCTACCTAGTCACATTTCTATTATAGATAGCACTAAAGCATTCTACCTAGTCACATTTCTATTATAGATAGCACTAAAGCATTCTACCTAGTCACATTTCTATTATAGATAGCACTAAAGCATTCTACCTAGTCACATTTCTATTATAGATAGCACTAAAGCATTCTACCTAGTCACATTTCTATTATAGATAGCACTAAAGCATTCTACCTAGTCACATTTCTATTATAGATAGCACTAAAGCATTCTACCTAGTCACATTTCTATTATAGATAGCACTAAAGCATTCTACCTAGTCACATTTCTATTATAGATAGCACTAAAGCATTCTACCTAGTCACATTTCTATTATAGATAGCACTAAAGCATTCTACCTAGTCACATTTCTATTATAGATAGCACTAAAGCATTCTACCTAGTCACATTTCTATTATAGATAGCACTAAAGCATTCTACCTAGTCACATTTCTATTATAGATAGAACTAAAGCATTCTACCTAGTCACATTTCTATTATAGATAGCACTAAAGCATTCTACCTAGTCACATTTCTATTATAGATAGCACTAAAGC
This sequence comes from Cyprinodon tularosa, assembly GCF_016077235.1. Lineage (NCBI taxonomy): Eukaryota > Metazoa > Chordata > Actinopteri > Cyprinodontiformes > Cyprinodontidae > Cyprinodon > Cyprinodon tularosa. The sequence continues at coordinate 81,299 of NW_024037808.1, forward strand.
ATTCTACCTAGTCACATTTCTATTATAGATAGCACTAAAGCATTCTACCTAGTCACATTTCTATTATAGATAGCACTAAAGCATTCTACCTAGTCACATTTCTATTATAGATAGCACTAAAGCATTCTACCTAGTCACATTTCTATTATAGATAGCACTAAAGCATTCTACCTAGTCACATTTCTATTATAGATAGCACTAAAGCATTCTACCTAGTCACATTTCTATTATAGATAGTGTTATGCCATTTGCCATGATCATACTTTTTGGACATTGGGAAGCAGTGTCCATATTTCATCCTGATAGGATGACCAGAGAAGAAAACGCAGCTTTGGTGAATAACAGCTGGGGGACTTCTGCAGCCCCCCTTTTTCAGCCAAAGCAGCCACAAGCAGTCACATGGAAGTCACAGAGGTGTGAAAACCTACCCCCCTCCCTGTGAGAACAGAACAAAACCACAGAGCACACAGGATTCTTCCTCTTTTGGCCTCTTCACTTTTTCTCCCTCGTCTGATCCAGCCTGCTTCTGCTCCTGCTCTCAAAGCTGGGGCCCACTGTGGCCCACAGTGGAGATGCAGGCCCCAGGGGAACCAGATCCCCAGAACCATCAAGGATGAGTCAGAACTCTTCAGAACCTAACTGCTGCAAACAGAACTTTTGCAACACATTTCTCTTGAGTTTCAGAACTTACAGAGCCAAACTGGATGAGGAGCATGCCCTGGTGTGAGACTGAGAGGACCCCTGCTGTGAGACTGAGACAATGAGTCCCTGACTGCAGAGCTGCAAAACTGGATGAAACTCAAGCTTTCCAAATGGACATGGAAAAAAGGTTTGCAGGTCTGGCATGATTAGGGACAGGAAAAGCAATATGTCTTTTGATGATGCTAATCATATCGTGTGTTTACTGCTGAGTAAAGACAACGCTAATTGATGCTAAAGAATGGACTGCATGCTACGCTATGCTACAGGAATATGTGTTGAGCTGTTGCTAAAGCTTAGACAAGCTTTATTCACTAAGGATTTAACACTGATAGAACATTAGTGTTCATGTGTTCCTCAAATGCTCATTACATTTCCATTGCCAAGTATGACCAAGAGTCATTTAGTGGAATCCCGATGTCTATTCGCTGCTAGCTATTTCAAAGAGGGTAAAGAATCATTTAGCTAAAGGTTATTGGTTCTTGATTAAGCAAATCATTCAATAGAACATTAGTTAGCCAAATAATGTTTTATTCACCTCATGGATTTGCATTGTGAATTGGTCTGAAAACATTCCAATTTCTTTAAAATTAGTGAAAAGCTAATTTGATCACATTCCAAATTATTCCAGATAAACATTGGTTTCAAACACAGAATCCATCTTAAACTGTAATATGTTTTTCAACCGTTTTCCCCTTCCTCTTTGTACATAGTAGTTAGTTTAGTTTAGTTGAGTTTTACTAGTCTTAGTTGAGAGTGTTAAACTGAAATATGTTTGACTTGGAGCTGAATGATTTTTGTTAATAAAATCTTATATTTTGAACAGAAGTTGTGGTGAATTTATTCCATGTATGTGCAGAAATGACTGTTTGACCATGATTAGTGCTCGAATCACTCTTTCATCTATTGTTCTAACACACAGTTAGTAGGACTGTGTGTCATAAACAGTATATAACAGCTGAAATAATATCTGATTAAATAAGATATTTCACCACCCCTACAGGGGAGGGCAATAAACATCTTACAGTATCAGAAACATAAATTCCCAGCGGGCTGGGAATAGAATTTAACTATAGAATCACAACAATAGAACTAAAGCATTCTACTTAGTCACATTTCTGTTATAGATAGAACTAAAGCATTCTACCTAGTCACATTTCTATTATAGATAGCACTAAAGCGGTCTACCTAGTCACATTTCTATTATAGATAGAACTAAAGCATTCTACCTAGTCACATTTCTGTTATAGATAGAACTAAAGCATTCTACCTAGTCACATTTCTGTTATAGATAGAACTAAAGCATTCTACCTAGTCACATTTCTATTATAGATAGCACTAAAGCGGTCTACCTAGTCACATTTCTATTATAGATAGAACTAAAGCATTCTACCTAGTCACATTTCTATTATAGATAGCACTAAAGCGGTCTACCTAGTCACATTTCTATTATAGATAGCACTAAAGCGGTCTACCTAGTCACATTTCTATTATAGATAGAACTAAAGCATTCTACCTAGTCACATTTCTATTATAGATAGCACTAAAGTGGTCTACCTAGTCACATTTCTATTATAGATAGAACTAAAGCATTCTATCTAGTCACATTTCTGTTATAGATAGAACTAAAGCATTCTACCTAGTCACATTTCTGTTATAGATAGAACTAAAGCATTCTACCTAGTCACATTTCTATTATAGATAGCACTAAAGCGGTCTACCTAGTCACATTTCTATTATAGATAGAACTAAAGCATTCTACCTAGTCACATTTCTATTATAGATAGCACTAAAGCGGTCTACCTAGTCACATTTCTATTATGGATAGCACTAAAGCGGTCTACCTAGTCACATTTCTATTATAGATAGAACTAAAGCATTCTACCTAGTCACATTTCTATTATAGATAGCACTAAAGTGGTCTACCTAGTCACATTTCTATTATAGATAGAACTAAAGCATTCTACCTAGTCACATTTCTATTATAGATAGCACTAAAGCGGTCTACCTAGTCACGTTTCTATTATAGATAGAACTAAAGCATTCTACCTAGTCACATTTCTGTTATAGATAGCACTAAAGCATTCTACCTAGTCACATTTCTGTTATAGATAGAACTAAAGCATTCTACCTAGTCACATTTCTATTATAGATAGAACTAAAGCATTCTACCTAGTCACATTTCTATTATAGATAGAACTAAAGCATTCTACCTAGTCACATTTCTGTTAGAGATAGCACTAAAGCATTCTACCTAGTCACATTTCTGTTATAGATAGAACTAAAGCATTCTACCTAGTCACATTTCTGTTATAGATAGAACTAAAGCATTCTACCTAGTCACATTTCTATTATAGATAGAACTAAAGCATTCTACCTAGTCACATTTCTGTTATAGATAGCACTAAAGCATTCTATCTAGTCACATTTCTATTATAGATAGAACTAAAGCATTCTACCTAGTCACATTTCTGTTATAGATAGCACTAAAGCATTCCATCTAGTCACATTTCTGTTATAGATAGAACTAAAGCATTCTACCTAGTCACGTTTCTGTTATAGATAGCACTAAAGCATTCTACCTAGTCACATTTCTGTTATAGATAGAACTAAAGCATTCTACCTAGTCACGTTTCTGTTATAGATAGCACTAAAGCATTCTACCTAGTCACATTTCTGTTATAGATAGAACTGAAGCATTCTACCTAGTCACATTTCTGTTATAGATAGAACTAAAGCATTCTACCTAGTCACATTTCTGTTATAGATAGAACTAAAGCATTCTACCTAGTCACATTTCTGTTATAGATAGCACTAAAGCATTCCATCTAGTCACATTTCTGTTATAGATAGAACTAAAGCATTCTACCTAGTCAAATTTCTGTTATAGATAGCACTAAAGCATTCTATCTAGTCACATTTCTGTTATAGATAGCACTAAAGCATTCTACCTAGTCACATTTCTGTTATAGATAGAACTAAAGCATTCTACCTAGTCACATTTCTGTTATAGATAGCACTAAAGCATTCTACCTAGTCACATTTCTGTTATAGATAGCACTAAAGCATTCTACCTAGTCACATTTCTATTATAGATAGAACTTAAGCATTCTACCTAGTCACATTTCTATTATAGATAGAACTGAAGCATTCTACCTAGTCACATTTCTGTTATAGATAGCTCTAAAGCATTCTACCTAGTCACATTTCTATTATAGATAGAACTAAAGCATTCTACCTAGTCACATTTCTATTATAGATAGAACTAAAGCATTCTACCTAGTCATATTTCTGTTATAGATAGCACTAAAGCATTCTACCTAGTCACATTTCTATTATAGATAGAACTTAAGCATTCTACCTAGTCACATTTCTATTATAGATAGAACTGAAGCATTCTACCTAGTCACATTTCTGTTATAGATAGCTCTAAAGCATTCTACCTAGTCACATTTCTATTATAGATAGAACTAAAGCATTCTACCTAGTCACATTTCTATTATAGATAGAACTAAAGCATTCTACCTAGTCATATTTCTGTTATAGATAGCACTAAAGCATTCTACCTAGTCACATTTCTATTATAGATAGAACTAAAGCATTCTACCTAGTCATATTTCTGTTATAGATGGCTCTAAAGCATTCTACCTAGTCACATTTCTATTATAGATAGCTCTAAAGCATTCTACCTAGTCACATTTCTGTTATAGATAGAACTAAAGCATTCTACCTAGTCACATTTCTATTATAGATAGAACTAAAGCATTCTACCTAGTCACATTTCTGTTATAGATAGCACTAAAGCATTCTACCTAGTCACATTTCTGTTATAGATAGAACTAAAGCATTCTACCTAGTCACATTTCTGTTATAGATAGCACTAAAGCATTCTACCTAGTCACATTTCTGTTATAGATAGCACTAAAGCATTCTACCTAGTCACATTTCTGTTATAGATAGCACTAAAGCATTCTACCTAGTCACATTTCTGTTATAGATAGCACTAAAGCATTCTACCTAGTCACATTTCTGTTATAGATAGCACTAAAGCATTCTACCTAGTCACATTTCTGTTATAGATAGCACTAAAGCATTCTACCTAGTCACATTTCTGTTATAGATAGCACTAAAGCATTCTACCTAGTCACATTTCTGTTATAGATAGCACTAAAGCATTCTACCTAGTCACATTTCTATTATAGATAGCACTAAAGCATTCTACCTAGTCACATTTCTATTATAGATAGAACTGAAGCATTCTACCTAGTCCCAATGACATCACTCCTAGCCAGAATTCTATTTTAGATTTCACTAATTACATTTCTACCAGCAGAAATCAAACCAAGTATTCAGGAATCAGATTTGTATTGGTCAGAACTATATTTCAGACATCTATAACTTGACTTATTCTAGGCGGCCATTTTAACATATATTGGTTTGGATATCATGCTCATTGAGCTGCGTGAAGCTGACACCCCACCCACGTCAAAAAACTCTGCAAATAGACCGAATGGTTAGTGCAACGTTAGTGCAGATTTGTGCAGAAAAAAAAATTGTTTGTGCTACTTTTGTTTAAGAGATATTAAAGATTATTTCTTAGGTCATCCAGAGGTCACCATCCCCCCATTAAACTCCAATTTGAACCAAAGTGGTCTCCTTTTTTAGTGCTTCATTTGTGCTGATTTGTGCCGTTAAAACGGCCATTTGTGCTATTTTAGTTTTTAAGATATAATAAATAAAAATTTAGGCCGGGGACGTCGCCATCCCCCTATTAGAGAGCTGCGGAAGTGAACAAGTCAGCAGCAAAGCAAAGGAGTCTCGTCTAAGTTAGTTAGAGTCACCTCTGCATGTTAGTGGATGTTTCAAGTGTGTAACTGATGACATGTAAGTCATCAGTTACACACACTCCCTGTAAAGTCTTGTGAGGACTTCAAATTTGCCAAACGGTCAATGCCGTTTTAATAACTCTTACATTTAATGTCATAAGTTACAAATTAAAGCTTGATGCATTTTATTTAAGCATAAAGAAGTTGGTTAATTGAAATGACACTATATTGCCTACGCGCTGTGCACTTCTAACTTCATCCTTCTGGCGCATCTCAGTTATCTTTTTAAACCAGTTTGCTGCTCAATGTGCGGAAAATAGGGGTCAACAATGTGAATACGACTATCAAAACCACCTTAAAAGAAATCACAGTTACAATATTAGAATAATAATAAAGGAATATAAGTAACAGGTAAAATATTTGTAGAAGTTTGTATAAGTATATAACTGTTGCAGAATGTGAGGATTAGATCATGTGCAGGCTCAGGCTGGTGTGTCCCCCTCTCCATTTGTGAGACGACAATATTGCATTTCTGTGGAGAAAGGTTAATATATTGGTGGCTTTGTTGACATTGCTATCTAAAGCAAAGTTCTTTAAATGAGGCACAATAAATCTCGCTGCAATCAATCTTTATTAGGGAATACAAAACAATATAAAACACATTTTACAATAACAGCTAAAACAACTTGCAATATAAAACAAATATATGAAATTAACTGCTTTCTTGAGAACAGTGGTTAGACCAAACGGTGCATCTGGCCACATCTTCTTCCACCAAGGCGTTCTGACAGCGGACAACAACTGCTGTTGTTGAATAAATACTTTCCTTTCCAGCATGGGGCAACCAAGCCACTGTAGAAAATAAGTATTCTTATAACAGTGGAAAGTACAAAAAAAAAAAAAATAAAATAACAATAAAAACACGTTTCCCTAGAGATCTTTGCCAATAGCATGAATATATAAATAATCTAACAAGAAGGGGACAAACAGGCTCGGTAATCTTCATAATAATGACTCTGATTTATCAGTAGAAACATTTTAAAAAGACTTCCCTTCTTTCCAGTGTTGGCAGTGAGATATAATTTACTTTAGTCCCAGACTAAATTACTGACTGAATTTACAGGATAAAAAGCGGCCTGAAAAAAAAACAGCAGCAGGTGAAATTAGTTGTAGATGTGTAATAAATGTAGTCGGTTGTGATCATCACCTGCAAGTATAGAGAATATAGTTTGAATCGGACATGCAAGCAGCACACAGTTGGTTTTAACGGCACAAACCAGCACAAAGAAGCACTAAAAAGGAGACCACTTTGGATCAAATCGGAGTTTAATGGGGGGATGGTGACGTCATCAGCCAAAAATTAAAATGATTATAACTTAAAAACTAAAATAGCACAAATGACCGTTTTAACGGCACAAATCAGCACAAAGAAGCACTAAAAAAGGAGACCAGTTTCGTTCAAATTGGAGTTTAATGGGGGGATGGTGACCTCTGGATGACCTAAGAAATAATCTTTAATATCTCTTAAAGAAAAGTAGCACAAACAATATTTTTTTCTGCACAAATCTGCACTAACGTTGCACTAACCATTCAGTCTATTTGCAGAGTTTTTTGACGTGGGTGGGGTGTCAGCTTCACGCAGCTTGTTCATTGGGCCGTTACTTTCAGATAACTGAAATGACATCACTCACATCTAATGTAAACACTTTAGTCTAAAAATGAATTTCAGATCTCTGTAATCCAATTCTTATCTAGCTGTAACTCTATTATAGAGATCTGAAATTAGAGTCTATCCTCATTAGAGTTCTTTTTTAGATGTTCATTTTGACTCAGAAGAAATGCATTTGAGACATGTGGAATATATATTCAGTCAAGCTAGTAGATGTGAAAAGGGCCGCCTAAAATTTGTAAAGATTTCAAGGTATCTTAACGTTTATTCTTAATAGTACAATAATAGTTTTAGCATCCTGAAATGTAATTTTTGCTTCCAAAAATGTAATTCAGGATATCTATGTGTGCAGTTTTCCAGGTAGGAACGAGTTTAGACCAGGAAGAATGTTCTTTAGAGATCAACAGATGACAGGACAGCGCTTCTAATAAATGTCAATATGGCCTGCCATAGACTCGCTCTGTCTGTTCTCCCTCATTCCCAAATCCCTGTTATGAACATAATGAAGATGATAACTGTTCATCCTGACAGAAGAACCGTCCTAATTAGATAAACTACATGGAAAACGTTATCTTTAACACATAACCAGCAGGTATTATCAGACAGCAATAAAAAAAATAAATGTTTAATTTTCTGAACTACCAGCATTTGGCTCATCTTCATTAAAAGCAGTTGGTTAAATAATGCCAGCGGTTAACATTTAACCGTTTCATTTTTCCACTGTTTTGTTACGATCGGCTGTTTTTGGTTTGATTTCAACATATTTAAAGTCGTACATTTAGGAATCGATTTAAATCAATCTGTGAAACACGACTTAGATCAGTAAAAGGATACTTATTATGATGAATTTAATACCTACCCAGTAAGGCTGGGTATTATGTCATTTAATCAGATAACATTTAGACTGTGATAAATGTTTTATGACCACGCCCCCTGCTGGCTGTATGTTAGAACAACAATTGAAAGAGTGATTGGAGCTCCAATCATGGTCAAACAGATAAATCTGCACAGATATGGAATAAATTCACCACAACTTCCATTAAAATATAAGAGTTTATTAACAGAAATTAATCAGATCCAAGTCAAACAGATTTTAGTTAAAAACTCTTAGCTAAAACTAGTAAAACTCAACTAAACTAAACTACTATGAACAAAGAGGAAGGAATGATACATTGTTGAAAGCCATAAAATGAAGCAATGACATCACAGTTTATCTGGATTTAAAGTTTGAGAATCAAAGTTTATCTTGAAGAATTTAGGATGAGATCAAATAAGCTAATTTAGAGCGACCGGAATGTTTTTAAACTAATTCCCATTGAAAATCCATGAGGTGCATAAAACATTATTTAGCCAAATAATGTTTTATTGAATGATTTGCTTAATCAAAGATCAATAACCTTTAAATGATTATAAGTCGTCTTTGACCGAGCTAATAGCTAGCTGATTTAGTAATTTAATAATGAATTATAATGAGGAAACACCTGAACAGTGATATCATATTAGTGTTTAATCCTTAGTGAAATAAAGCTTGTTTAAGCTTTATAGACAACAGCTCCAAACATTCTGCTAAACCTGTTAGCTTGTCTTGATTGAATGGTCAAAAATCACCAGAAAGACAAAATGTTTAACTGGAAACTCTTTCTCTAAATGTGCCAGTCCTCTACCTGTGCTGGTCTCCATTTAGGAAAAGCTATGTTTACCAGTATTAGCATCTTAGAATGTCAGGAAGTCCTTTGTTCTCAGATGTTGATGTTGTGCTGCTATAGGCTTAGACTGCTGGAGGACATAGGGACCACTTTTCGTATCTCTATTCTCCCACTCTGCAGAATCTGATTGATCTGATCTCTGACTGTGACTAACTGGATGTGCTCTCTTCATCCTCTGACATGGGAGCTGGCTCGGAGCTCGTCTGCCTGGCTGTGTGTTTCCTGGACGGGGCCGCCTGTGGAGCTGGTTGACAGTTGCCTTTTGTATCTATGCTTCTTTTTCTATGTCTGCTTCTGTCTCCTTGAACCCCAGTGGGCCTCAGCAGATGGCCGCTCACACTGAGCCTGGTTCTGCTGGAGGTTTCTTTCTGTTCAAAGGGAGTTTTTCCTCTCCACTGTCGCTACAAGCATGCTTAGTGTGAGGGATTGCTGAAGAGTCAATGAGTCGATGCAATCAGCTGGTTTTCCTTAGATAGAAAACTTTGAATCAATCTGACTGGATGATCTGGTGAACTGGAAAGTGACCTGAGATGACATGATGTGAATTGGAGCTATAGAAATACACTGAATAGAATTGAATTGAATAGATGCTCCACACCTCCAACATCTTCAAGCATCTGAAAGTTCCTGAAACTCAGACAGAAGTAGTTTTTTTCAAATAAAGCGCATGCAAAAATAACCTCATAATGATTTTAAGAGATTCAAAGATTATTATAATAAGAAACTTAGAGACAAAGGAAATATGAAAGCAACATGGAAACTATTAAATAAGTTACTAAGGTTTCATATTGAATACTATAATATAGGTTCAGAGCTGGGGGTCTGTTTGTCCAGATCACGCCCCTCCAGGTGTTTCTGTCGTTTCTCACCTGGTTCTCTGGGTGTTCTAGGTGATGTTTGGGTCTCATATTGATAGATAGTGGTATTAAATACTCAGAATAACTCCTCTGACTTTTTATTAATTTGTCTGAAGGAATAAAACGAGATATTTTTTAAGCAAAGAGCAAGCCAACCCCAGTTAAACATGACCTGCCTGGTAGAAGTCAGCGTTTGTCCTGTAGCAGAACTCCCTCAGCGTTCTCTGTTCTGCCTGTTCCAGATGCGTCATGGGGTTGGTGTTAAAGAGGGGAATCACTGCCCACCTACCTACGTTTACCCTGAGGAAGTCAAGATGTTGCTGCGCTCTGCCTTCCCAGACGACGTCTGTGGCTACGCTGACCCCGACCATGACCATGTGAGTTTACACTATTTTAGACCCTGGGGTTCATTCTGGTGCATATCTGAGGTCATCCTGTAGACAGGAACTGTTTATGGAACTAGAACCACTTTCTCTCCATCAATGCCTCTTAGATTCTAAAGTTTCAGTGGCCAGAAGGAGGCTCCTATCCTACAGTGAGTTCTGGGACTTCATTGGGGTCTTCTGTCATTTGTTTTTTGGGTCAGGATCTGGACCGGACAAGGAGCTGGATCCCGCTAATGTTCTCCAGGAGAGGGTTAGAGTCTTTGAACCCAGAGCTTTGTCCTGTAGTTCCGCTTTACCACAACTTTATGGAGAAACAACGACACAATAACTACAGACTAGGGTTGTCATGATATTACAAACTCCAGACAGATGCTAAGAAAAATACTAAATACCATCTTTGATATTGAGACGGCAGTTTTTTCAATGTTAGGTTGTTTCTGGCTAAAAAGCAAATTACTTACAGTCTAAAAAAAACCTATCTTTAATTCTATATTTTGTTAGGTTTTATTATTTATACATCATGTGCACTGTTAATTTGTTAGTCAGATTAGACAGAGCAGAAGGCCTTCCTTCACATTGTGGATGTCGTGGTGTGTACGGAGGTCATCTAATCAGGACAGCCTTCGTGTCTCTAAGAGTATACAGAATATGGGCACATCTTGGAGCCGGTCTGATAGGAGAGCTGCTGTATCTGTAACCCTGAGACAGAGAGGCAACCTGCATGGAGTTCAAGACATGGATGGCGTGTCAGTTTCTGATACGGACAGCTAAGCATCCACATGATGCAACACAGACTCAGAAGGTATAAGAAGCAGGTGATGACGTTGTTCGAGGGGCTCAAACTTTGCCGGACGCTTGCGGACGTGATTTTTGAGACCACAGCTGTGCATAGCTCGAAGCATTTTTCTCTGTCCTGTAACGACCTATTCTGGAATAAACTCTGTTACTTTTTTACTCCTGTTTAGTTTGAGTTAAGAGTAGTAGATAACTTGCTCCCAGGAAAAGAACCGGTAGGGAAGTCCCGAGGCGCAGCCGCCTTCAGGGGGACCTAGCTTCCATATTTAACACTGGTAGGGGTGGTAAATATTTTATTTAAAAGAGAATGGCAGCTAGAGAGATTGCACCTCAGTCAACAATCTATGGCATCATCAAGAACTTCAAGGAGAGAGGTTCCATTGTTGCCAAACAGGCTCCAAGTCACCCAAGAAAGACCAGCAAGCGCCAGGACCGTCTCTGAAAAGTGTTTCAGCTGCGGGATGGGGCTGCCAGCAGTGCAGAGCTTGCTCAGGAATGGCAGCGGGCAGAGTGTTAATAAACAGCTGATGTTTTAACCAACCAATAAACTCTTGTTTTTGGTCAGGGCTAACAGGTCTACCTTGATGCAGCCTGAAGCATTCTTTGCTGTCTTCAACCATCTGCTACATAATGTTTATGGTCTCCTTTCTGATTTTTCAGGTGGTCTTCATCACCATGGAGGACCTGCAGAGCATTGGAAACCATTGACCTGTCCCCAGTGTGTTTGGAGGAGAAGAAAAGCTTGTTTCTGGTTTCCATGTTTGGATCGTTTAATCCTGATTGTTTTCATTGTGACTGAACAGCAGAATCAGTGATGCTGTTTAGTACTTTATGATTCTAACTGCTGCTATTTCCAGCAGATTTCTGCTGTTTGTCACAGAAATCCATTAAACAGATGAAAAACCTTTAAAATTGTCAGTTTTGTTTCTAATGAACACGTCCCAGCAGGGTTAGCTACCACCAGCAGAGCTATATGTGACCACCAGTGCAGAGCTATATGTGACCACCAGCAGAGCTATATGTGACCACCAGTGCAGAGCTATATGTGACCACCAGCAGAGCTATATGTGACCACCAGCAGAGCTATATGTGACCACCAGCAGAGCTATATGTGACCACCAGTACAGAGCTATATGTGACCACCAGTACAGAGCTATATGTGACCACCAGTACAGAGCTATATGTGACCACCAGTACAGAGCTATATGTGACCACCAGCAGAGCTATATGTGACCACCAGCAGAGCTATATGTGACCACCAGCAGAGCTATATGTGACCACCAGCAGAGCTATATGTGACCACCAGCAGAGCTATATGTGACCACCAGCAGAGCTATATGTGACCACCAGCAGAGCTATATGTGACCACCAGCAGAGCTATATGTGACCACCAGTACAGAGCTATATGTGACCACCAGCAGAGCTATATGTGACCACCAGTGCAGAGCTATATGTGACCACCAGCAGAGCTATATGTGACCACCAGCAGAGCTATATGTGACCACCAGCAGAGCTATATGTGACCACCAGCAGAGCTATATGTGACCACCAGCAGAGCTATATGTGACCACCAGTACAGAGCTATATGTGACCACCAGCAGAGCTATATGTGACCACCAGTGCAGAGCTATATGTGACCACCAGCAGAGCTATATGTGACCACCAGCAGAGCTATATGTGACCACCAGCAGAGCTATATGTGACCACCAGCAGAGCTATATGTGACCACCAGCAGAGCTATATGTGACCACCAGCAGAGCTATATGTGACCACCAGCAGAGCTATATGTGACCACCAGTACAGAGCTATATGTGACCACCAGCAGAGCTATATGTGACCACCAGTGCAGAGCTATATGTGACCACCAGCAGAGCTATATGTGACCACCAGCAGAGCTATATGTGACCACCAGTACAGAGCTATATGTGACCACCAGCAGAGCTATATGTGACCACCAGTACAGAGCTATATGTGACCACCAGCAGAGCTATATGTGACCACCAGCAGAGCTATATGTGACCACCAGTACAGAGCTATATGTGACCACCAGTACAGAGCTATATGTGACCACCAGTGCAGAGCTATGTGACCACCAGCAGAGCTATATGTGACCACCAGTACAGAGCTATATGTGACCACCAGTACAGAGCTATATGTGACCACCAGTGCAGAGCTATGTGACCACCAGCAGAGCTATATGTGACCACCAGCAGAGCTATATGTGACCACCAGTACAGAGCTATATGTGACCACCAGTACAGAGCTATATGTGACCACCAGTGCAGAGCTATGTGACCACCAGCAGAGCTATATGTGACCACCAGTACAGAGCTATATGTGACCACCAGTACAGAGCTATATGTGACCACCAGTGCAGAGCTATGTGACCACCAGTACAGAGCTATATGTGACCACCAGCAGAGCTATATGTGACCACCAGCAGAGCTATATGTGACCACCAGTACAGAGCTATATGTGACCACCAGTACAGAGCTATATGTGACCACCAGTGCAGAGCTATATGTGACCACCAGCAGAGCTATATGTGACCACCAGTACAGAGCTATATGTGACCACCAGCAGAGCTATATGTGACCACCAGTGCAGAGCTATATGTGACCACCAGCAGAGCTATATGTGACCACCAGTGCAGAGCTATATGTGACCACCAGCAGAGCTATATGTGACCACCAGTGCAGAGCTATATGTGACCACCAGTGCAGAGCTATATGTGACCACCAGCAGAGCTATATGTGACCACCAGTGCAGAGCTATATGTGACCACCAGCAGAGCTATATGTGACCACCAGTACAGAGCTATATGTGACCACCAGTACAGAGCTATATGTGACCACCAATGCAGAGCTATATGTGACCACCAGCAGAGCTATATGTGACCACCAGTGCAGAGCTATATGTGACCACCAGCAGAGCTATATGTGACCACCAGCAGAGCTATATGTGACCACCAGTGCAGAGCTATATGTGACCACCAGCAGAGCTATATGTGACCACCAGTACAGAGCTATATGTGACCACCAGTACAGAGCTATATGTGACCACCAGCAGAGCTATATGTGACCACCAGCAGAGCTATATGTGACCACCAGTACAGAGCTATATGTGACCACCAGCAGAGCTATATGTGACCACCAGCAGAGCTATATGTGACCACCAGCAGAGCTATATGTGACCACCAGCAGAGCTATATGTGACCACCAGCAGAGCTATATGTGACCACCAGCAGAGCTATATGTGACCACCAGTGCAGAGCTATATGTGACCACCAGCAGAGCTATATGTGACCACCAGCAGAGCTATATGTGACCACCAGTACAGAGCTATATGTGACCACCAGCAGAGCTATATGTGACCACCAGCAGAGCTATATGTGACCACCAGCAGAGCTATATGTGACCACCAGCAGAGCTATATGTGACCACCAGTACAGAGCTATATGTGACCACCAGTACAGAGCTATATGTGACCACCAGTGCAGAGCTATGTGACCACCAGCAGAGCTATATGTGACCACCAGTACAGAGCTATATGTGACCACCAATGCAAAGTTATGTGACCACCAGCAGAGCTATATGTGACCACCAGTGCAGAGCTATATGTGACCACCAGTGCAGAGCTATATGTGACCACCAGCAGAGCTATATGTGACCACCAGTACAGAGCTATATGTGACCACCAGCAGAGCTATATGTGACCACCAGTGCAGAGCTATATGTGACCACCAGCAGAGCTATATGTGACCACCAGTACAGAGCTATATGTGACCACCAGCAGAGCTATATGTGACCACCAATGCAAAGTTATGTGTCCACCAGCAGAGCTATATGTGACCACCAGTGCAGAGCTATATGTGACCACCAGCAGAGCTATATGTGACCACCAGCAGAGCTATATGTGACCACCAGTGCAGAGCTATATGTGTCCACCAGCAGAGCTATATGTGACCACCAGTGCAGAGCTATATGTGACCACCAGTACAGAGCTATATGTGACCACCAGTGCAGAGTTATGTGACCACCAGCAGAGCTATATGTGACCACCAGCAGAGCTATATGTGACCACCAGCAGAGCTATATGTGACCACCAGCAGAGCTATATGTGACCACCAGTGCAGAGCTATATGTGACCACCAGCAGAGCTATATGTGACCACCAGTGCAAAGTTATGTGTCCACCAGCAGAGCTATATGTGACCACCAGTGCAGAGCTTCCTCATACATGCCTGTAGGCACATCTGCATACGTCTCCTCCATCATAACCACATCAAATTCCTCTTGTTTTCCATTTTATTCATCACAGTTTGGTCAGGTTTTAGTTTGAAGGCCAACATTGATCCACATAGTTCCTTTTCCTCTTTAAAATGAAAATGTTTTTCTAGCTCAGATAAAAGCTTTAGTTAGAGTTTACTTCTGATCATAAAGTGATAAAGTAGAGCCTTTTGAATCCATAGGTTTAAATAAAAAACAGATTCCCTGCAGGAACCAGCAATGCTTCAGAGATGAGCTGCAGGGATGGAGGTCATCTTTCTGTAAAGCTGTGCCTCTAGATGGCGCCGTTGACCCAGACCTGCCTTCTACCCTGAGGCAGAAAATGGCAGTTTGGCTCTGATGTCTAATGCGTAACCAACGGTTACAGGAAGTCAGCATCATTTATCCGCTCATTAATCTGCATAACAAACGGGTGCTGAGGTGCAAACAGGACCTTGAAGCTCAGAGCTACAGACCCCTCAGCGTCCCTCCAACTCATTTGCATTTTTCTTTCCTGTACTGTTGATGAAAGGCTCTGATTGGGCATGCTTTTGGCCTCTTTCTTCTCAAGCAAGATGTTCTTTTTTTGTAGAGAGTTGAGCATTTATTGGTAGAATTGGATATTCAAGAAAGCCTCCAAGAAAACTTCTCAGCAATATCTAGCTAGTTTAGATCTCAGTGGTTCTACGGGTGACAGAGTGATGAAGAGGTAATGAATATCAGAGTAATGATAAATCTTCCTCAAAGTGTAGTTAAAAGCCTTCAGCTGATCCAAAATGCTGCAGCCAGAGTCCTGATGAAAATGAAAAAGAGAGATCATATCTCTCCTATCCTGGCTTCTCTTCATTGGCTTCCTGTTAAATCAAGAATAGAATTTAAAATCTTCCTTCTCACATATAAAGCCTTAAATGGCCAAGCTCCATCTGATATCAGAGATCTGATTGTTCCTTATGTTCCTAACAGAGCACTTCGCTCTCAATCTGCAGGTTTACTAGTGGTTCCTAGAATTTCTAAAAGTAGAATGGGAGGCAGATCTTTTAGTTCTCAGGCTCCTCTCCTGTGGAACCAACTACCAGTTTTAGTCCGTGAGGCAGACACCCTGTCTACTTTTAAGGCTAGGCTTAAAACTTTCCTTTTTGATAAAGCTTCTAGTTAGAGTGGCTCAGGTTATCCTGATCTATCTCTATAGTTATGCTGCTATAGGCTTAGACTGCTGGAGGACATAGGGACCCCTTTTTCATCATTCTATCTCTATTCTCCCACTCTGCAGAATCTGTTAGTTCAATAATGTTCTGCTCTCTCTGCTTTTCTCATAGTAGCTTCATCTGGTCTGTTCCTGTTTGGCTGTGACTCCATCCTGGAGAGAAACATCAGCTGTGCTGCTGCCATCAACACCTTTGTTTCTAGATAATCTTTGAAGCGATTGAGTTCACATGTGTTGTGAAATGGTGTAGTGTAAGGATGAATCAATAAAAGAGTACCTGCAAATTAAAGTCAGCATTGTGTCCCAAAGAGTAGAGGCCTAAATCTGTCAGAGTTCACCAGGAACTCCTCGCTGTTCCAGCTGTACAACAAAATAAATTAAGCCAACTCTGTCACTAAGCATAGAACTGTGTTTTGCTGTTCCAGAAGCAGGGATCAGTATGTAATCAGCTTTAATGTTGGCTCACATTGCTTCGTTTTAAACAATAACTTATTATTTGAGTCTAAAATGTGGTTTAAAGAATAACCAAGAGGCTTAAATCAGAGGCAACCAGATTTACACAGACCTAAAGTTTCATTATTATGAAATATCAGGAGGGTGTGAATGCATAGTTTGGGAGCAGAGCAGGAGAAAGCGCTGCTCCTCATGGTTACGAGGAGATCTGAGATGTTTCTACAGAAAGAGTATGGAGGGAGGACCTTGAAGCACACAGGAGGATTTTGAACTGACTGGATACTGAAGCTACAGGAAGACAGTGAAGATCCTGTTGGACTGAGGTGAAGAGATGGAATGAAAGATTTTGATGATTAAATGAGCCGTTGAGTTCTGGAGCTGATGGATAGGAAGACCAACAAGAAGAGAGCTGCAGACGCTCGGGTGCAACGAGGCTACAGACCAGGACTGGAGCAGCGCAGGGAAAGATGATGGATGTTTGTTGATGACGGCACAAAATGGGTAACTATGGATGATGGAGAAGACTGACAGACAGCTTTATTTATTTAAACCAGCACATTTTAGAAGATATTCTACATTTTATCAGTTGGACTTGAATCTTTTCCTTTCATCCCAGCAGGACTGACAGGAAACAACCAACCCCTGTAAAAATAACCAATGAGTTGCAGAAACTTCTAACAGAAAGAGAGAGTTTCTATCAGCATGAAAATATTGGAGATTTTAGACAGCAACTGATAAAATCCCATGTTGTTTTCTGGATATGGGTATCGATATACAACTGGGGAGTGGTGGCCTAGTGGTTAGGGCATAGAGCTTGGAATCCTGAAGTTCTCAGTTCAATCCCCCACTCCCACATGCTGCCACTCTGGCTCCCTGAGCAAGACCCTTAACCCCACACTGCTCCCCAGGCGCTGTGAGATGGCAGCCCACTGCTCCCCAAGGGGAGGGGTTAAATGCAGAGAATTCATTTTGTTGCCATGTGATTGTGACAGTGTAATGACAATTAAGTTGAATTCTATTCTATAAATAGGGTGCACATCATCTCAACTGTGATGGTAGAGCAGGTCTGGAACTGACAGACTGGCAGTAAAGGATCGCTGAAAATATCAAACCTCCTACATTAAGATACAAAAGATCTTTTATAAAAGAGGTAAGAAGCAAATGGAACAGCCCATTATTTCGGCTATTGTGAAGTGTAAACTGGGCTCTGTTGGGAGCTGGAGAAAATCCCATCTTTCTCCAGCAGAGTCCGCCGTGGATCCTCTGAGGGAGCCTCCTGCACAGGTGCAGCTCATCAAGACCATCAGAGGATCCACTACTTAAGCTGCCTTCAGACCTTGCCTCAACGCCGCAGTGTTGTTCCAGTTGGTCAGCGCTAAAGCCTTGCTCCTTGTGAATCTCCATGACTTTGAATCCAGATTGGATTCTAACTTCTCTCTCTGTGTTCCCAGGAAACCCGAGTCTCCTCTGTGAAAGCTCTAGGAGAGCTAACCTGCCGAGCCGACCCTCTGAGCCAAACCCTGAAGACTTTCTGAGAACCCCCAAGCAGCTCAGGACTAGAGCTGGAAAACCAAACCAAGGTCTGTACGAGCTAGACGTGAGACGCTGAAGCAGCTACGGACTCTGCTGATAAACTCTTCTCCAGAACCAACAGAAACTCTCCCAAGGAGAATAACTCAAGAACCCTCAAGGTACTATCTGAGCTCACTTGAAAACCAAACCCTGCCAGCAGTTCATAACAGCTCTGTCTCTCACGCAGACTCCAGTGAAACCAGGACCCAGGTCCGAACCAGATTCCAGTACACTCTGTGTTTGTGCTTAAATAAACTGTTAAACTTTTATCCTCGTGTCCGCCTTGTGGTGTTCTGCAAAACTGGGTCTCCATTTGAGAACCCATCATGACAGGCTCATTCTGATTTGTAGATAAAAAGAACAGAGAGATTCAAAAAGCATCAAAAATAGAAACAGCTTAATTTAAAATTTCCTTTTTTCCGAATTAGTCCTGCCTATGAAGCGCAAAAAATGAGGATTAAGATAGTCCTACTATTACAATGATAGTACCTACCATTGTACTAATGTAAAAGAGAAGGATTTTTCTTGATGAAAAATGAGCATCTCAACATTATTGCAATGTATACGATTCCTCTTCTCATCAATGACACGGGAAACAGCAGCAGACAGCTGCTCACTGTCTCTACCCGTGCAGGGCACAGGTAGGTGCAACATGGGCAAGAGCAGGGAAGTGGGTTTGGTTGGAATTCCAACGGGGACGCTGATCTCTGCCAAGGTTGTCTGGTCCTGATAAAAATAAAAGTAAAAAAAGATTTCTGTAAAATGTACAGGTTTATAAATTCCCCAATGATCTGTTAATGGGTTTAAAAAAAAATCACCAAAGGTTTGTTTATGGGTTTATAAACTCAACAATGGTCTATTTATGGATCTTTAAACTCACCATTGGTCTGTTTATGGGTTTATAAACTCAACAATGGTCTGTTTATGGGTTTATAAACTCAACAATGATCTATTTATGGATCTTTAAACTCGCCAATGGTCTGTTTATGGGTTTATAAACTGACCAATGGTCTGTTTATGGGTTTATAAACTGACCAATGGTCTGTTTATGGGTTTATAAACTCAACAATGGTCTATTTATGGGTTTATAAACTGACCAATGGTCTGTTTATGGGTTTATAAACTCAACAATGGTCTATTTATGAATCTTTAGACTCACCAATGGTCTGTTTATGGGTTTATAAACTGACAAAAGGTCTGTTTATGGGTTTATAAACTTACCAATGGTCTGTTTATGGGTTTATAAACTCAACAAAGTTCTGTTTATGGGTTTATAAACTGACCAATGGTCTGTTTATGGGTTTCTAAACTCACCAATGGTCTATTTATGGGTTTATAAACTGACCAATGGTCTGTTTATTGGTTTATAAACTCAACAATGGTCTATTTATGAATCTTTAGTCTCACCAATGTTCTGTTTTTGGGTTTATAAACTGACCAATGGTCTGTTTATGGGTTTGAAAACTCAACAATGGTCTATTTATGGGTTTATAAACTGACCAATGGTCTGTTTATTGGTTTATAAACTCAACAATGGTCTATTTATGAATCTTTAGTCTCACCAATGTTCTGTTTATGGGTTTATAAACTGACCAATGGTCTGTTTATGGGTTTATAAACTCACCAATGGTCTGTTTATGGGTTTATAAACTCACCAATGGTCTATTTATGGATCTTTAAACTCAACAATGGTCTGTTTATGGGTTTATAAACTGACCAATGGTCTGTTTATGGGTTTATAAACTCAACAATGGTCTTTTTATGGGTTTATAAACTGACCAATGGTCTGTTTATGGGTTTATAAACTCAACAATGGTCTATTTATGAATCTTTAGACTCACCAATGGTCTGTTTATTGGTTTATAAACTGACCAATGGTCTGTTTATGGGTTTATAAACTCACCAATGGTCTGTTTTCGGGTTTATAAACTAACCAATGGTCTGTTTACGGGTTTATAAACTCAACGAAGGTCTGTTTATGGGTTTATAAACTGACCAATGGTCTGTTTATGTGTTTATAAACTCAACAATGGTCTATTTATGGATCTTTAAACTCACCAATGGTCTGTTTATGGGTTTATAAACTGACCAATGGTCTGTTTATGGGTTTATAAACTCAACAATGGTCTATTTATGGGTTTATAAACTGACCAATGGTCTGTTTATGGGTTTATAAACTCAACAATGGTCTATTTATGAATCTTTAGACTCACCAATGGTCTGTTTATGGGTTTATAAACTGACCAATGGTCTGTTTATGGGTTTATAAACTCAACAATGGTCTGTTTTCGGGTTTATAAACTCACCAATGGTCTGTTTACGGGTTTATAAACTCACCAATGGTCTATTTATGGGTTTATAAACTGACCAATGGTCTGTTTATGGGTTTATAAACTCACCAATGGTCTGTTTTCGGGTTTATAAACTCACCAATAGTCTGTTTACGGGTTTATAAACTCAACAAAGGTCTTTTTACGGGTTTATAAACTCAACAAAGGTGTGTTTATGGGTTTATAAACAGACCAGTGGTCTGTTTATGGGTTTTATAAACTGACCAATGGTCTGTTTATGGGTTTATAAACTCACCAATGGTCTGTTTATGGGTTTATAAACTGACCAATGGTCTGTTTATGGGTTTATAAACTCAACAATGATCTCTTTATTAATCTTTAGACTCACCAATGGTCTGTTTATGGGTTTATAAACTGACAAATGGTCTGTTTATGGGTTTATAAACTCACCAATGGTTTGTTTTCGGGTTTATAAACTCAACAAAGTTGTGTTTATGGGTTTATAAACTGACCAATGGTCTGTTTATGGGTTTATAAACTCACCAATGGTCTATTTATGGGTTTATAAACTGACCAATGGCCTGTTTATGGGTTCATAAACTGACCAATGGTCTGTTTATGGGTTTATAAACTCAACAATGGTCTATTTATGGGTTTATAAACTGACCAATAGTCTGTTTACGGGTTTATAAACTCAACAAAGGTCTGTTTACAGGTTTATAAACTCAACAAAGGTGTGTTTATGGGTTTATAAACAGACCAGTGGTCTGTTTATGGGTTTATAAACTGACCAATGGTCTGTTTATGGGTTTATAAACTCACCAATGGTCTGTTTTCGGGTTTATAAACTCACCAATGGTCTGTTTACGGGTTTATAAACTCAACAAAGGTCTGTTTATGGGTTTATAAACTGACCAATGGTCTGTTTATGGGTTTATAAACTCAACAATGGTCTATTTATGGGTTTATAAACTGACCAATGGTCTGTTTATGGGTTTATAAACTCAACAATGGTCTATTTATGAATCTTTAGACTCACCAATGGTCTGTTTATGGGTTTATAAACTGACCAAAGGTCTGTTTATGGGTTTATAAACTCACCAATGGTCTGTTTATGTGTTTATAAACTCAACAATGGTCTATTTATGAATCTTTAGACTCACCAATGGTCTGTTTATGGGTTTTATAAACTGACCAATGGTCTGTTTAGGGGTTTATAAACTGACCAATGGCCTGTTTATGGGTTTATAAACTGACCAATGGTCTGTTTATGGGTTTATAAACTCAACAATGGTCTATTTATGAATCTTTAGACTCACCAATGGTCTTTTTATGGGTTTATAAACTGACCAATGGTCTGTTTAGGGGTTTATAAACTCACCAATGGTCTGTTTTCGGGTTTATAAACTAACCAATGGTCTGTTTACGGGTTTATAAACTCAACAAAGGTCTGTTTATGGGTTTATAAACTGACCAATGGTCTGTTTATGTGTTTATAAACTCAACAATGGTCTATTTATGGATCTTTAAACTCACCAATGGTCTGTTTATGGGTTTATAAACTGACCAATGGTCTGTTTATGGGTTTATAAACTCAACAATGGTCTATTTATGGGTTTATAAACTGACCAATGGTCTGTTTATGGGTTTATAAACTGACCAAAGGTCTGTTTATGGGTTTATAAACTCACCAATGGTCTGTTTATGTGTTTATAAACTCAACAATGGTCTATTTATGAATCTTTAGACTCACCAATGGTCTGTTTATGGGTTTATAAACTGACCAATGGTCTGTTTAGGGGTTTATAAACTGACCAATGGCCTGTTTATGGGTTTATAAACTGACCAATGGTCTGTTTTTGGGTTTATAAACTCAACAATGGTCTATTTATGAATCTTTAGACTCACCAATGGTCTTTTTATGGGTTTATAAACTGACCAATGGTCTGTTTAGGGGTTTATAAACTCACCAATGGTCTGTTTTCGTGTTTATAAACTAACCAATGGTCTGTTTACGGGTTTATAAACTCAACAAAGGTCTGTTTATGGGTTTATAAACTGACCAATGGTCTGTTTATGTGTTTATAAACTCAACAATGGTCTATTTATGGATCTTTAAACTCACCAATGGTCTGTTTATGGGTTTATAAACTGACCAATGGTCTGTTTATGGGTTTATAAACTCAACAATGGTCTATTTATGGGTTTATAAACTGACCAATGGTCTGTTTATGGGTTTATAAACTCAACAATGGTCTATTTATGAATCTTTAGACTCACCAATGGTCTGTTTATGGGTTTATAAACTGACCAATGGTCTGTTTATGGGTTTATAAACTGACCAATGGTCTGTTTACGGGTTTATAAACTCAACAAAGGTCTGTTTATGGGTTTATAAACTGACCAATGGTCTGTTTATGGGTTTATAAATTCAACAATGGTCTATTTATGGGTTTATAAACTGACCAATGGTCTGTTTATGTGTTTATAAACTCAACAATGGTCTATTTATGAATCTTTAGACTCACCAATGGTCTGTTTATGGGTTTATAAATTGACCAATGGTCTGTTTATGGGTTTATAAACTCACCAATGGTCTGTTTATGGGTTTATAAACTGACCAATGGTCTATTTATGGATCTTTAAACTCACCAATGGTCTGTTTATGGGTTTTATAAACTGACCAATGGTCTGTTTATGGGTTTATAAACTCAACAATGGTCTACTTATGGGTTTATAAACTGACCAATGGTCTGTTTATGGGTTTATAAACTCAACAATGGTCTATTTATGAATCTTTAGACTCAACAATGGTCTGTTTATTGGTTTATAAACTCACCAATAGTCTGTTTTCGGGTTTATAAACTCACCAATGGTCTGTTTACGGGTTTATAAACTCAACAAAGGTCTGTTTATGGGTTTATAAACTCACCAATGGTCTGTTTATGGGTTTATAAACTGACCAATGGTCTGTTTATGGGTTTATAAACTCACCAATGGTCTATTTATGGGTTTATAAACTCAACAATGGTCTGTTTATGGGTTTATAAACTCACCAATGGTCTGTTTATGGGTTTAGACTCACCAATGGTCTGTTTATGGGTTTATAAACTGACCAATGGTCTGTTTATGGGTTTATAAACTCAACAATGGTCTGTTTATGGGTTTATAAACTCACCAATGGTCTGTTTATGGGTTTATAAACTCACCAATGGTCTGTTTATGGGTTTATAAACTCACCAATGGTCTGTTTATGGGTTTATAAACTCTCCCGACAATAAAAACTACTTGCGATCGGGCGATGGTTAACATCAAGCCCTGGGATATAACTTGATCATGTTGAATGTTTAGCCTGGTACAGCCATGGGATTACTGATTTATCGGTTCTATTTGGCTTCATGTCTGCTAAAGTTAGGCCAATGCCAGACAACACCACAGTTTAGTGCTGCTCTTTTAGGGACAACACTAATAACATCTGTCTGTTCTGTACTAAGCTGTAGGAGAGTCTGACCTGTCCATCCATGATCTAGTGGACGTTCTGACTCAGGTATTGTACAGGACTCTGTGGGGACGCAAAAATAATCTCATCATCAGCGTATTTACGTAAACAGAATTTAAAAAGAGGTCAAGAAAGGATCCTTGTTTGTCATAAAACACAAATATCAAGTGACACAAAATAGTTCTGGTCTGTTAGTAACATCTAAAGCAGAGAAGGAGTCTGGAAGATAACCATAAGACCATAAAGTGTCTCCACTCTTTTATTGGTCAATATTTCCCCCTCCTTTGCACTTTGTCATGACTGGAGTATTTTAGCACGTTGGTAATCTGGATTATGTTGAGGCTCAGATGGCCGCAGTGAGGAGTCAATCTACTACTCCACTATTTGCTGGAAAGGTAGCTCTGCTAAGCTTTTAAGCTCTTTATAAACACTCATCTGTGCTTGATTCAAGGGAAATCAAAATGTTGATGAACTAGTGTGGTTCACAGGCATGGTCGGTTAGAAGCAGAACATGCAGATTGGAAAACCAGCTCCTTCAGGGTGGATTTACTGTCATTTGATACAACTCAGAGTGAGGGGACCACAAAACTAAGTGTTGACTTCATCAAAAAAAAATGTAAATCCTTTATTGTCCCACTATGGGGAAATTATCCCTCTGCATTTAGCCCATCCCCTAGGGGAGCAGTGGGCTGCCATTGTGTGGCGCCCGCCGGGAGCAGTGTGGAGTTAAAGGTCTTGCTCAGGGACATGAAAAACTAACTTACTAACTAACTAGAAGAGGCAGCATTGAGAAGACTGCAGCACATGGGTTTTTGCTCAATGACTCCATGGTGCTTAATTCCTGGCCTGTAATGTTAGCTAATCTGATTTGTGTTAGCTCTCATTAGAGAGCGTGTCCTCATGTGGTGGAGCTAACGGCCTGAAGCTGCAGCGCTGTATTTATAGCAGGGCTGCTAAGCGTCTCTCTCCGTTACGCACAGGTCACTGTTATAATGTTTGGAGGCTGGATTAGGGCGGAGCTGCTGAAGGACCACACTGTTACTTTCAGTAGAGCTTGTGGATGAGTTCCTCTTCCTGATGGCTTCTTTTCAGGTTGAAGAGAAATGGATGGATGCATCATTTCAGATTTGGGGATTGGTATAATACGCATAGAGACAAGGAGGAACCATGCAGGCAGAAGGTACTAGCATGTGGTGGTGGTAGGAGAAGCCTGCAGAGGAACCATGGGAGCAGCTCTGAGCTGGTTTGCTGCACGTATTTGTGCAGCAGTTCTGAGCACTAGTGATGCACTGAGAATCTGGAGAGTAAGTAGAACTTTAAAAATGTTTAATGTTTCTCCTAAGAAGGACATAGGGACCCTACCAATCATGCTACCCCTTGTCTTCATGTCTAAATTACAGGTGATTGAATTTTTTAAATTATTTTCTTTATTTGTTGTCTTCTGTGAACCTCCCAAATATTCTATTCTATTCTATATGAAACACTGTCTTGAAAGGTCTGTCTTGCTGTAGCTTTCAAGAAGCCTCTGTCTGAAGACACTCTTTTGATGTTCAACAGTCTGACAGTGAAAATGCTCAGGGTTGTCCACAATATTCTTCCCTTTAGGATCCATTCTTCTGAGTAAAATCTTCTCTAGAGCCACAAAACAGCTGTCAATTACAGGCAGCCGGACTTTGGCTAAGCTGTTTTTTTTTTTTAAATTGTATGATAATTATCAGCTAAAATGAAATTTGGTTTCAAAGCTGATTTGCTCTCATAAGCTAAACTCAAAAGTAAACAAAGCGGTTAGACAGGACAGGGTTGTGAGGGCGTACTGTTATTAATCAAGCAAAGCCTGTGTCAGAACAAGGTCCAAAGTATGACTATAAACATGAGTAGCTGAATGGATGTTTTGTAGGACATTCAATTAAGTTTAATGCCACTCATCCACTAGCACCAACTTAGAACAACTCTCTACAATACTTCTTTATTGGGGTTTTCCACTTGGAAAGTCGCTTTTTTTTTCTTGTAGCTCATTTGTTCTGAGTAGCAAAGAAAACGATCGATAGATCAATGGTTGGTCAGGGAGGCAGTTTCACCTGTAACAGTATGTTGCACAGTTCCACAATTACAGCTCTCAAGATCCTGGATCTTTTAGATGTGCCTTTTAGATGTGCCTCTGCATTAACACACCTTAGGCCCCGTCCACACGAAGACGAACCCTGGCCTAAACGCACAAATTTTTCACCAAACCAGCCTCTCATCCACACGAAGCCGGCGTTTCGGGGGTCTGTAAACGATCTTTTTTTTATTCAGCCTTCAGAGTGGGAAGATTCTGAAACGCCGTTTTCGCGTTTTCATCTTTACGCTCTAACCACATATTTTCTTTTACACGCATGCATCATAGCGTCGCCTCTAAACACGCATGCGCGACACATCACAACAACAATGGCACCGTTGCTGCTAATGCTACTCACCCTGCTGTCGGGCTTACAACAGAATCTTCTTCTTCTGGAATATCTCCAGGAAGAACAGAGCAATATCGACCACATAGTTCAGCACCTGAATTTGACTGAACCACGAAAATGGACCCGCAGGGCAACCATGTATAAATATTAGTGCGCATGCCCAACATTTCGTCGCTTATTTTTGCTTTGGCACCACAGCGCCACTTACAGGCCTGGCATACATTTTGCAGCGTTTTCATGCATTCGTGTGGACGCTCACATTTATTTTACGTCTCCGTCTTTACGGCAAACGTTTTGGAAAATATCAGCGTTTCGTGTTCGTTTTGACTTCGTGTGGACGGGGCCTTAGTCAAGCATGCGTTCTGGAGAACTTGACCGCATGCTGAGCTTCAGTCTAGGATGTTGCTGTGTTTTTGTCTCTGCAGCTCATTTCACTTTGGACTGTGGGGTCGCATTGCAATTAAACATCCAACTACGGTTGTGATATTTCTCCTTTGTTATACAAAATAAACCAAAGGTAAAAGAGGTAAAAGAGGAATAATATAGCATGAAGTAATCTAAAAATGAAAAGCTGCCGCCAGGTTTCTGTGAGATCAAATAAATTAATCTGATGAACACAAACCAAGTGCTTCTCCAGAGTTTTTTCTCCAGATAAGACAACATTTACCACCTCCAACATATCTGTTTATTGTTTGTGTTCACTGGTTTTGGTGTAGCCGAACCCATTCTCCCCTCTATCTTAAGTTAAGGACAACAATGATTAGAAAGTGACCATCATCAGAATTCAGCCACCAAAATGTAATCATGTGAAATGAAATGAAGTTGCTCTCACATTTTAAAACCCAGAATTTATTCTGTTTTGAGTAAATTCCTGCTTATTCTACATGACTGACGTCTGTCTTTCCCTCTCCTTCTCTGCAGTCCCATGAGACCCTCAGAGGGCCGCTAAGCCTTGGTGAACAGCTGGCCCTGAAGGAGGGGTGTTATTCTCTGGACCGATGTGAGAGAAGCATAGAGGAAGGCGGCACATTTAAGGAAAATGTTGACTCCTTCAGAGGGTACTGTGTTAGCTTGTTAGGAGAGACCTACCCTCAAAGGAGAGAGTCAGTTTTAGTCAGAACCAGCTACATAGAAGCAACAGAGACTTATGCAAGGCGGTCAAGTTGTAGCAGAAGGAGAAGCCCAGATATAGAGGCTAATATTTCCTTCAAGCTCCTCCTGAGGCCAGAAATATTTGATGGCAATGTTAAACGTCTGCAGGAGGCTCCAAGTCTTACAATGCATGAGCATCCTGTAGAAAGCAATCTCCGTCCTTTGGATGGAGATCATCACTCAGAGACCTGCACTGTACCAATAGATCCAACCAAGGACAACATTAGGGACACAAAGAAAAAGCAAATCTCGCCTAATCACAAATCATGGCCTCTCATCAGAGAGATAGATCTGAAAATTCCCAGGATGAAACATGACGAGGCGTCTAAAATGTTGGATGGTGAGAACAGAAACGTGTTCAGCAGCTTCTACCAGGACAAAAACTCTGCCTTAGAAAGATGCAACAGTTCTGGAGGCAAAACCCTTTCTGTGGAGAATAAAATGGTGGAGGATTATAAAGACAAAACAGATCAATGTTTTACAAAGTTTGATCATGTAACAGAATGTGACAGAATGAATATATTCACAGTCTGTCAACCCCTTAAAGAAGGTGGTTCTATGAGCCTAAAGACCCCAGAGGTACCTGGCACAAAGACGAACACAAAAAGGCAGAAAGAAGAGGTTCAGGTGCTGGAGGATGTCTGTGGCTCACACACAGTGACCCTGCCAACAACATGCGGGTCAGATCCGTGTCTCCCAGAAGAGCCAGAACCCGCCCCACTGAATGACACCTCATCTACAGAGAGAACATCCTCTCCTCCACATGTAGCTCAGAAGGTTTCTCAGGATGACCCACCTCCTTCAATGTCCATGGGGGAGGAACTCCTTGAGGAGGAGACAGGCTCTGATTCATGCTTAGAGCAGGAGGCTGCAGAGGATGATCAGCCCTATAGCCTTTCAACTTGGACAACAGTAGTCATCGGTAAGGATCTGTTGGTATGCCGGAGCCATTCCTATGACAACCGGATTAGTTTGTCTGACATCCGAGAAATGGAGGAACCTCCCTCGCTGTTCTCTGGAGCTTTCAGTGTTGGGTCTTTCATTAGACAAGAACCAGTTCCTCAGAGGGAGGAAGAGATCAGTGGTCACTGTCATCTGTACAGAAGCCCAGCTGGTTTGGATACCGTGGGTGAAGGTGTGGTCTCTAATGAACCAGATACCCCAGAGAGTTCAGAGTCTGAGAGTCAGCTGAAGGAAGCAGAGTGCTCTATGGGTTTGCCATCTCACAGGAGCCTTTACCAAACAACAGAGAACTTCTCAGCCTCATCTGATGATGGACCAGCTCAGAACCAAGAGAAGACACATTCAACCTCACCACCAGAAGTCAACACGCTTAAGCATCCATGTTCTGTTATGGGCCTCAGTCTGCCTGCTAGCATCAGTGCGTGCCCAGGATACCTGATATCCTCTGAGGGACTGATAGACGCTTCACCCCTTTTAGGAGACATCCACTGCTCTCGTCTCCTAAACCACCCGACTGGGTTGAAAAAGGCAGAGCTGGAGTCAGAGATGAGGCCTGGTCTCCAGGGAGACCGTATGCCTTCCCCGGTCAGTGAGGGAGAGAGGACGGACTGCACTTCTAGCCAACCTGTTGTAGACGATTCCAGTCTGTCCTCATCAACCATAGGAAGTCATCAGCATTGGTCCGGTCAGTCCAGGCTCCAGCCAGGAGCCTTTCACGGTGTGACTGAGAGTCCTCTGAGTCCAGACAGCCCAAAGACTAACAGCCGAAGGCTGGTAGCTCCTTCCTCTCACTGCACCAGAGCCAATCTGAGAGGTCCATCAGCCGTTGTGGTGCAACGGACACGCCTTCCTCAACGACCCAAGAGCCTCAAACCAGCTGTTAGGCCTCTGGCTCTGGGGTTCAGACTTCTGAAGGGAACCAGAAGGTGGACAGACAGTCAGTGCCACATCTGCCTCTACGACGGCGGCTCCATCCATCAGCTGCAGGTGAGAGAGAAAACATCTGCTAGGTCAACAGACTGTAACTTGACTGATATGGAGTACCTGTTAACATGGTGGCTGTGGGGTAATGGGTCAGAGTATCAGGAGCGGCCTCACTCTGCCCTGTCAGCCTAGATAGGATGTTTTTAGCTCTAGCGGAGGGTGGTGGTGGATTAGCTTCGGGCCTTCATGTGTTTTGGTTAGGCTTGAACTTGTGTTTAAAAAATCCATGTAACTGGCTTCAAGCCGGTTCTCATTTAGTCCCTCTGTACTTGGAGACGTGTCCTTTATCTGTCTTATTCATTTTGCTTTGGGATCATTTCAGTATTTTCAGAGGTGAGCAGTAACTAGTTATAATTACTCGGTTACAATTACTGGAGTAAAATGTCTGGTTACTAACAATGAGTAACTTTACTGAATAATGACTTGTTTTAATGTACAGTTTATGTTAAATAGGACTGATTCATTGTCTGCTGTTCTCCTGTCGTTAGATGTCAGATTAATTTGCAGTGAAGCTTTGCTGTTACTGAATGTAATCTTATTCTACTTCCAAAAAAGTAAAAAAAAAAAAAATCCACTCGATTTGTTTCCAAGTTAGAGACGTTTCTCTTCCCACCCATGAAGCTTTTTCAATTCAAAATGTCAGAAATAGCGTTGAGTTCCAGGTTTTATACAGTAGCCCAACAAAGCCTTGTTTAAGTTTAGAAAACATGCAAATTCAAACAGAAGTGTCCATCCCTTTGCAATGGGGGTCGTTTGGGTTTTTTGTTGGCCTGTGTTGTGTCACTTAGCTAACCAGAAGATTATGAATATATTAAATAACTAGAACTTGAAGTTAGTTAATCAATGAGTTATTCAAACCAGGGGTAAAACTAGTTATTATTATCAGTTGATTATAACTGTAACTTGCTTACTGACCAGGGTTTTAGCCTCTTTCCTAAAAGGTTGGACTCCTCAATCGGCTGTTTAAAATCCAGTTGTCTTTCACCAGTTTAGTAATTTAGGCTTTGGCTCTTAGCAGCGTTATTAATCACCAACCAAATAAATGTGTCTCAGTTCATTCAGATGCTACTGAAAGAAGAGTGAATCCAGCCTGAGTGATAAATCGTTCACTGTGTATAATAAGCGCAAAAGACCACGAGTTAAAATGCACCTTTATTAGCTACAATCACACAGTATTATATCTAATATCTAAGCCAAACACTGAACACTACTGAAAATAAGTGGAATAAAGAAATAAAAGGGGAAGAAGGGTTTAAGAGTCCGTTCATAGTCTATTGATGTTTGAAGTTTAAGCTTAATGCATTTGAAAGTGTCCTTTATAACAGGAGCAGATAAAATGTAAATAAACCCTGACACACACACAGATGTTAACTGCAGTCAAAACAGTGAAGTTTCATTCCGTTGTGGAAAATGAATAATGAGTCAGGAATGCATTAAACTATGATGAGGCTGAAAGAACGTTAGCTTAGCTGGCCCCAGGGGTACTGTTTGGTTTGGTGGAGGGAAGGCCTTCAGCTCGGTCCGGTTCGCTGCAGGCCTGTCTTCAGTCCAGTCTGTTCGTCCAACAGCAGCTCAAAGAGATTTGGATCAATCGGATGCAACAATTAGAGGCGATTTGCAAGGGGGTTCATTTTATAACTCATAGTAGCATGCCGGACGTCTCCCTTTTAGCTACGGTGGTTAGCACGTAGCTGCAGCCTTTAGCAGCACTTCTTCAGCACTACTCCATCTCTCTGCCTCACAGGCGGTCACGGTCCACAGCTCCTTTGGCGAACAGAGATCAGGGCGCCCATTGTTCGGTGGTTAGCAGAGCTGGATTAGCTGTTTTGTCCTGAATCCTGATGCAGCAGGTTTCAGGATACACTGCGTTCAGCTCCTTCTGAATCGCAGGAAAAAGGCAGTCTGGCTCAGTCCAGCTACCACAGACTTCTCTGATTTGGTTAGTATGTAGCGTAGCCTTCAGCTGGGAGCGCTTCTGTCTAGCCGTTAGCAGTGCAGAGCCACCGCCAAAATAGAACACTAATATACGAAGCTAGTGTTTTTACTGCGGGTCAGGGACAATGTATCACATCACCTGTAATGCCCCATACCTGTCTATGTCTCTGAAAGGGGGGGTTGCTGGAGGGAATTGTTGGCCTGGCTGAATAGGGGGGTGGCGTTGCAATGATAATGGGAATCAACTCTATCGATGCATTGTAGATTTTTGAAATCTGAAATCAGAGTCGACCCCCTCGGTTTACGGTTAAGGTTGTTGGTTGGCTGCCTTCACACGCCTCTCAAACTCCTGTCTTCTGTGTCCAACATGCCATCTATGTTAAGAAAGAAAAACCAACCATAAACAGAGTGGCTGGACTTAAAAATCCAGCTTTCATTGCAACAAAGCTTCTGGAATGGGAAGCGAGACGTCATTGACTATCTCTATAGTTCTGCTGCTATAGGCTTAGACTGCTGGAGGACATAGGGACCCCTTTTTCATCATTCTGCTTCATTCTATCTCTATTCTCCCACTCTGCAGAATCTGTTAGTTTCTTGGAGCTCGTCTGCCTGGCTGTGTGTTTCCTGGACGGGGCCGCCTGTGGAGCTGGTTGACAGTTGCCTTTTGTATCTATGCTTCTTTTTCTATGTCTGCTTCTGTCTCCTTGAACCCCAGTCGGCCTCAGCCGATGGCCGCTCACACTGAGCCTGGTTCTGCTGGAGGTTTCTTCCTGTTCAAAGGGAGTTTTTCCTCTCCACTGTCACTACAAGCATGCTTAGTGTGAGGGATTGCTGAAGAGTCAATGAGTCGATGCAATCAGCTGGATTTCCTTAGATAGAAAACTTTGAATCAATGTGACTGGATGGTCTGGTTTATCTGGATCTATAAAGTGACCTGAGATGGTATGATGTGAATTGGAGCTATAGAAATAAGCTGATTAGATAAGATTTTTGAAAGATAATTTATAATAAATAATCAAATAAAAGCACTTCCCTTTTCTTAGACTCTGACTGTTTCTCTCTGCTCCTCTGAAAGCTGTCTGTGTTTTTTCTATCTGGTGTTTTTAGATCTAGTTTCTCATCCGATCTCTGCTAGAAATATGTTTTCCTCAGTTTCTCTTTGAGTGTCAGAGATCCTCCCATTGTTGCTTTCTGCAGCCTGACTGATAGAATCTCCCTCCTGGTGTGTTTTAAATGCTCCTGTGATCTAAGTGATGCCAGCAAACACAGACCAACAGGCTGCAGATCCCGTTTCCTCTCTTTTATTTTCTGACTGTTTTAGAGTTTCTATGGGAAGTGCGGCGGTAGATGGAGCTGCTTTGACTAACCGCTCATTCTGCGCTCTAAAGGTGACAGAACAATGCCGCCCTGCCTGCCAGCCCAGACAAAGGCCTCTGTGTGTGGCTGTGGGAGCACCAGCTCCTGGCTGGAGGAGAGCTTCCACAGCATTTCCCGAGCAACAAAGAGCAAAGTGTTCAGATGCTGTTTGGATGGAGGCGCTGAGGCCATGCAGAGGGAGAGGCAGCATGGCCGCCTCTCATCTCTGACAACCTTCCCAAAGTAAGACAGGAAGTTTGGCTCCATCAGACCTGCCCTCCGCCTCCATCTGATGTCTTCCAGCTCTTTCTACCCTAACCTCCTCCTGCTTCATGCTCACTTTGTTAATATAAAGTCCTGTTGTTTCCTCAGGCAGTCTCCATGGAGCACAGCGGGGCGTTCTGGGGGAGGTCTCTGCAGAACCACTGCTTCTCTCACAGCACCCCCACTGATCTGGACTGCCTGGGCTGGACGAAGCACGTCTCCTCCCTCTGTGAGTACAGCAGTTCTCCAGGGTCCATGTCACTGAATCAGAGGAACCTTTATCAGTTAGTCAGCAGACGCTTTGATTTTAGAAACCAGGAGAAACCACACCCCTTCTGGACCTCTGTGTAGCTTAGCCCCACCCACTTTTGGGATTTTTTATTTTTTTACGTGGAGTCTAGGTGAAGCGGAGGTGTGTCCTTACGGTAGAGCTTCCCTGCCTGAGATATTAAATTAGAAGTGTTGAAGGACAAAGTCCGGGTTCCCCCATGCATGACAAGGACCTCACATGCACTGCAAACCGCAAAATTCAAGTCATCATCTGAAACTTTCAGAAAAGTTCCACACTGCAGACATTTTTATATTTGTTAGCTGCCTTCTGCTACACAGTTAGTCGGGTGATGCAGTTTAATGATGACTTCTTCTTGTTCTTCTACTTGTTTGGCGGGTTTAATGACGTCATCCGGGATCTGGGAGCGGCAGTGGAAGTGCTAATTCTGGCATATTTCACAAAAATCTAGGCATTATATTATCGGCTTTTCATTATCAGGGGAAAAATCAATAAGAATATGGAGAGATATTACATAATTATGCTTATTGGACATCCATAGATGGTGGGAAAGCACATCAGTAACCGCCACAAAACATTTTTTAAAATGGCGTCTAAAGAGCTTGGTGCGACCCGGACTGACTGAGGTCTGTTGGTGAGGAAGTCTAGCAGCCAATAGCAGAGGGGTGTATTGAAGCCCAGCTGTTCCAGTTTGCCCATCAGATGCTGTGGGATGATGGTGCTGAAAGCTGAATGAAGTCCAGGAACAGCATCCCCACGTGGGGGATCTTCTCCTCCAGGTGTGCCAGGCTCAGGTGGAGAGCAGCAGAGATGGCGTCCTCAGTGGAGCGGTCCCGTTGGTAGGCGAACTGGAACGGGTGGAATGTTGGCGGCAGACTGGAGACGATGTGTTCTTTAACCAGCATTTGGAAGAACTTCATCATGATGGGAGTCAGAGCGACAGGCCGCTAATCATTGAGGGAGGCGACCTGAGGCTTCTTTGGGACTGGAATAATGGAGGCAGACTGGAAGCATGCTGGCACTATGGATTGGTCCAGCCAGGTGTTAAAGATGTCTGTGAGGACACCAGCCAGCTGATCTGACCACTCCTTATACACCTGCCCAGGTATGTTATCAGGCCCTGGGGCCTTCCTTGGGTTGACTCTCCTCAGAGTTTTCCTCCCTTCAGCTATGTCCAGGTTTAGTGCCTCCTCCCCCTGGTGTGGAACAGCTTTCACTGAAACCTGAAATAATGCCAGAAACACCATCTATAGAGAAGACATGAGCAGAGCAATGGCCAACTGCTATCCAGAGCAGGAGACGAAGCTCTAAAAGAAACATTTATGGCCCACATTTAAAGGTATACCCCCAATGGAAGCCACTGGCTAGTTAAAGTGGTGAGTCCCCCGTCCTGCAAACAGGAAGCCTGGGTTCCTATCCCAACTGGGGGGAATGAGCTGCCAGTGGGGGTCCTTAGGTTTTGAGTTTGAGCCCCACAGCCTGCCACTCTAGGTCCCTGAGTAAGACCCTTAACTGCACACTGCTCCCCGAATGCTGCACAATGGCTGCCCACTGCTCTCCACAACCCAGTCTCATGGGAAAATGTACCCTCACTACGTTGGTCCACACTGCAAAACGTAGTGGAGGTACATAAATGGCCATTTTTTTGTGGTACTGTTACGTTTCTTCTACCTATACGCTTTCTATTGTTTTACGTCCTAGTCACGTGACTTTCAAGATTCCAGCTGGGAGAAGAAAAAAATATATATATATGGCCGACATTCGCTCATTTTTTTGTGGAAAGATTAATAACTTGAGTTTGTTTTTGCATTAAAATGAGTTTTGATTACATTTCTAGTGAGAAATGTATAGTTTGTTGCCAGAATATTTACTCAGGGAATGTACATATTCACTTGCTTGTTCGTTTCTTGCAAAGATTTTTCAAGATAATGTGAAACTGTAACATTTTGGTATAAACATGGCGGAGATTTCTCTAACTTTTAGTGGGAAAATCAATAATTTCAACCAGTTTCTGCATTTAAATGGGTTTTGATTACATTTATAGCGAGAAGTGTAGGGTTTATTTACATAATATTTACTTAGTGAACATACATAATCACCCGCTTGCTAGTTTTTGCTACGGTTTTTCGGATCTCGTCAGGATTATGTGAAATTGCAACGTTTTGGCTGCTACCCATCGCCTAGCATTTAGCTGCCGCCCCGATTCAACATTGAATTCTTTGTGATTTAACTCCATCTGACGGATCAAACCCTCGCCACTGCGTGCGTTGCGTCTGAGGTTGATTTTCAGATCAATGCATTACGTCGTGGCATACGGGAGAAACTAATTAAACTAGTTAAAAAAAGGATCATGGGTTAAGATCGGATGTGTTTTATTTGGAAATCTACCGGATCCTTTGTGCAATTAACTTCCTGTTTGGTGCGATCTCATTGATGGGTTTTGACCAGATTTTGACCAAAGAGGAACTCAAAAAAACAAAAAACAATTTGAATACACAACCAGCATATCTGGAATCAGTGACAGAGAGCGACTGGGACCAGAAGTTTATTAATTTCTCCCCACTGATTTCCATTCAAAATGTTTTCGCTCCCACCGGGCTCTAGGGAAGGGGCGGGCATACCGCCACCTACTGTTACTGAGTGTGTAGCAACATTGTTTTACATCTATTAAATTCTATTTTTTAATTTTGTATTCTGAACATAAATAAATAATGCTTTCCTTAATCTATAAATATCTTTTATATTTCCTTTATTTCCCAATAATCCTTTAAGACTCCATTCTTGGCCTGTCCTCTTTTCAATTTCTTCCTTTCAGGTCCAGATGTTTTAAAGTTCATCAATACATCTGCATTTTCTATCTCTCCACATCCTTCACATTTATCATTATTTTTCCTCCCTATTAAGTATAAATTGTCATTTAAATAAGTATGACCTACTCTTAATCTGATCATTATTATTTCTTCCCTTCGGTTTCTCTCATTAATATTTCTATTTAATACTGACTTTATATAACCTTCTTCCTTTTTTATCTTCATTCCACCTTTTTTGCCATTTTTTAGTTTCTTTCCTCTTAAATGATTTTCCTTCCCCTTTCCCTAAAGGAATTGTAATTGTTATTGCCTCCTCTAAAGCCCTTTTTGCTAATTTGTTTCCTTTTACCCCTTCATGTGCTGGAACCCAACAAAACCAAATATCAATGCCACTCCTGTATAATCTCAATTTCTAATACTAAATCTTTCTTATTATTTCCTTCTCCCTGAATACTTTCTAAAACTGCTTTGGAATCCGTAATGCATTGATCTGAAAATCATCCTCAGACGCAACGCACGCAGTGGCGAGGGTTTGATCCGTCAGATGGAGTTAAATCACAAAGGATTCAATGTTGAATCGGGGCGGCAGCTAAATGCTAGGCGATGGGTAGCAGCCAAAACGTTGCAATTTCACATAATCCTGACGAGATCCGAAAAACTGTAGCAAAAACTAGCAAGCGGGTGATTATGTATGTTCACTAAGTAAATATTATGTAAATAAACCCTACACTTCTCGCTATAAATGTAATCAAAACCCATTTAAATGCAGAAACTGATTGAAATTATTGATTTTCCCACTAAAAGTTAGAGAAATCTCAGCCATGTTTATACCAAAATGTTACAGTTTCACATTATCTTGAAAAATCTTTGCAAGAAACGAACAAGCAAGTGAATATGTACATTCCCTGAGTAAATATTCTGGCAACAAACTATACATTTCTCACTAGAAATGTAATCAAAACTAATTTTAATGCAAAAACAAACTCAAGTTATTAATCTTTCCACAAAAAAATGAGCGAATGTCGGCCATATATATATTTTTTTCTTCTCCCAGCTGGAATCTTGAAAGTCACGTGACTAGGACGTAAAACAATAGAAAGCGTATAGGCAGAAGAAACGTAACAGTACCACAAAAAAATGGCCATTAATGTACCTCCACTACGTTTTGCAGTGTGGACCAACGTAGTGAGGGTACATTTTCCCATGAGACTGGGTTGCTCTCCAACGGGATGGGTTTAAAGCAGAGAGTGAATTTCGTTTCTTTGTACGTGTGATGGTGGAATGATGATAAAATGCTGGTAATAAATAAAACTAAAATAAAGAAAGATCCCCTTAGCCAATATCCTCTCCCAGGGATATAACAGACTAACTGCTTTAAAAAATGAAGACGATTTAAAATGCCTTGAGACCATTCTTTCACCTCGGTTCCAGGAAGCTGTCCATCTTTCTCCTTTCCTAAAGCCGGGCATACACTGTACGATTTTTTTTAATCATTGCACGCAGCTACAGCTCAACTGTACGATGAAAAGTTCAAAGCTCAACGTGTTTGCTCTCACACTGTGCGACCCGATGCTCTGATGTGATCTACCTGCTCACACTGTACGGCTAAAAACCAGGTGGGACTAAGCTCCGCAGTGAGATGGCGCTACTCAGACTCGTCTATCCAGAAGCTAAACCAGTAGAAGAGGAATATGAAGCTCACTAGAGTGAAACGCGCTGCCTTGGATATTTGGATTATTTTGTGCTGAAAGCCATCAGGCTGAAATTCAGCCCGATCAAAAAATTTCTCGCACGACTGGAGAATAGGCAGCGGTGTCAAAAGTTCACACATTTGTTACTTCAGTAGAAGTATAGATGCTGCAGTTTAAAAACACTCTGGTAAAAGTTGAAGTATCACTACTTATAAAAGTATAAAGTAACCTTTAAAAAAACCAGCGTGATGCCACTATATGAACTGAAAGCTCAATTCTTAGATTTCTTAAAAATCCTCTGAGATAGGGCCAAGGATGAGGGAGGTCTGGTTGGTCTCCGTCTCCCGATACGCTCTCGCCTGTGTCCGACCTTTCAGACATTTCAGCATCTTTTTCTGAATCCCACATTGTAGCATGGCATAGACAATTCACGTTAGCAGTTTGAAGAACACCTGCTAGCTTCTGATGATCGTACAGTGAAAGGCCGACTTAAACGCCTCACACACCGACTAACTGTCTGTTTCTCCACCCTAACCTCAGAGAAAGTATGCTACTGTTATTAAAAGGTCTTTCATTCACCCTCAACCAAACTAAATCCTTTATTGTTCCCAAACACTATTGTTTAATACCTCACAGGTAACCAGGTGACATAGATGGGTTTCATCTCTGTACATCCGTAGAAACATGCTTCTCTACTTTCAGCTGGACAGGCAGCATTAGGCGCATAACGGTGGAGACTCAAGCAGGGTTTTGCTGGAGTTTAGGTGACAGACGTGGTTCTTGTAGTGGGAAAAAAGTATTCAACTATTCACCCTGCATGGAGATCGATGGATTTCACTCAGTCGGCACATTTATTCATGTCTTTGCAAAGAGAGAACAGTTCATCATATCAGCCCTAATGGCAGCATTCTGCCCTGTTCTGCCTGGGCAGCGTTCTTTCCTCCTTACTGACAACAATGGAAAGCAGTCAGAGTCAAAACTAATTACAAACACTTTGGTTAAACAGTAACATGTTATGAATAAACCTTAAGAAAGAACCTGGTTTGTTATGGGAAGAAGCTATGTCTGGTCTACAAACACCATCCAGCTGAGAATTGTGTGGCCTTCAGAGAAAAACAGACTGAGTGAAAACTTTTATGGTGAGTAAATAGGATAATTTAATATATAATAGAAGAGAAATCGAAATTTTCCAACAATATTCTATAAAGCTGATTGGTCGTAGTTGAGGCGCTCATGATCGCTGGAGTTTGCAGCCTAGCAGAAGTTCCTGTTCTCCTCTCTGAGGCTGAGATCATAAACCATCCAGCAAGAAGACCTTTGGCTCCATCTGTTGTCTGCTCCTGGCTTTAAAGCAGGGATAAACCTGTTAGTAAACCCTGTAAGTCATGGAGAAACTCTCCTTGTCCATGTAGAACATCGGCCTTCCAGGAGTTGTAGCAGTTACCTTTGCTGCAGAACGTCTGAAGAGTAGAACCTAAACTTTTGGATATTTTTCACCCAGTCGTCCGTTTTCTATAACCAACCACCTTCACCTTTCGGCCATGTTGGAGAGGGACTTCCTGTCTTTATCTGTCGTTGGGACTCCATTTGTAAGGGGTATGCAAATGATTAAAAATGCTGACTTCCCCTATAAAGGGTTACACTAATCTGGAATGTGCGACTCTTCTTTTGTAGTTAAGTAATCTCCTTTGTTTAACCATTAGTGATCTTTTATAATTCTTCTTTAAAGTTTTCCTGACCAGGCTAGAAGAACCAGGATAGAAGAACTGGGCTAAAAGGCTTGGATCAGAGCCTACAGCTGGAGGGACGCAGAAAAAAAAGTCAATCATTGAATGAAAGCGGCAGCAGGACGTGCGGTAGATCTGATACCATCTGCTAGAACCACATAACCAGATGCTAGAACAGAACCAAAGGACGGTCATCAGGCTGAACTTTTAGCTGACATGATGGGTGGGGGGGTGATGGGGGGGGGCTGCAGTCCCTTCATGGAGGTTCAGTGCAGCTTCCAGTCACTGCCGGCCAGCCAGCTCTGCGAGCAGCGAAAACCCCCCTGCAGGGCCCCCACTGATGTCAGGCAGAGAGAGGGAGGGAGAGCTGGGAGGAGAGGGAGGCATGCAGGTCCTTTAGCACAGAGTGAGGCAGCAGCTTAGGGAGAGAGCAGGGAGGCTCTGAAGCTACCACACCTCCCCCTCCTCTTCCTCCTCTGCTCCTCTTCGCTTCCTCCACATCCTCCCTGTGAACTTCTGGCCCCCCCTCCCTGTTCAGCATCCACGCAGGGATGCGGACCCAGCAGGGCTCGGAGGGGGGCGAGCCCCTGCCCGGGGACAGTAGCGGCAGCTCCTGTCTGTCGCCTGGCTCCGAGTCCGGCGGAGGGAGCCCGGCCAGAGCGGCGGACGGAGGTCTGGGTGGATGCATGGGTGGAGGCGGAGGCAGCCTGGGCGGCACTCTGAGGGGCGTCCTGTCTCGCTATTGGAGCCTGGAGAGTCTGCACTCCACCACAGGTAAGGCTGCTCTGCATCAGGATGGTCAGGTGGCATCCACAGCCTCCTCTGGGTGTTGGCAGGGAGCTGTCCTATCAGAACCACCTTAGGGAGAACATCACCTGATCGCTCCGGTTCATCCTGCATGATGCTGTCCCTTTACCGGCTATCTGAGCCGACATCACCTGCTACACCTGACCTCAGCTCAGCCCCTTTAGGAACGTTCAGGAAGCAGACGTGTCCAGGTCCAAACCCAGTGGGCCTAGAGCTGCAGGACTGGATGTCACCTGCTCAGCTGGGAGTTCTGGGTTCACTGGGATCCTGCTCTCTGGTCCACTGGACCTACTGCAAACCAGGTATCGTCCTGTTTGGCCGGGTCCCGTCCTACTGCACACCAGTACTGTCCTTCTGCACACCAGACATCGTCCTGCTGGGCCCGGTACCGTCCTACTGCACACCAGTACTGTCCTTCTGCACACCAGACATCGTCCTGCTGGGCCCGGTACCGTCCTACTGCACACCGGTACTGTCCTTCTGCACACCAGACATCATCCTGCTGGGCCCGGTAACGTCCCACTGCACACCAGCACTATCCTACTGCACACCGGCACCGTCCTACTGGGCCCGGTACCGTCCTACTGCACGCCAGTACCGTCCTGTTTGGCATGGTACCGTCCTGCTGCACACTGATACCGCCCTCTGGGGCCCGGTACCATCCTACTGCACACCGGCACCATCCTACTGGGCCCTGTACCGTCCTACTGCACACCGGCACCATCCTACTGGGCCCGGTACCGACCTAGTGCCCACTGGTACCGTCCTGTTTGGCATGGTACCGTCCTGCTGAACACCGATACCATCCTACTGGGCCCGGTACTGTCCTGCTGCACACCGATAGCGTCCTCCTGCACACCAGGCATCGTCCTGTTGGGCCCAGTAGTAAAAGTTCAGAGCTAAGTCTTTGCAGAGGGGGCAGTGTTTGCGAAACTTTAGGAAAATAGATCAATCCAGACCTGTGGCAGAGGAAGCCAAGCGTTTGTAGTCATCAGGTTCTGTATCACCAGAACCCAGCTGTGGTTTGGACCTCCACCCATAAAGCAGACTGGGACAAGGAAAGCTCTGCAGATCACAGTGGTCTGGCTGTGGTTTTGTAGTAGGATCCATGTTCCTGATCCTGTTTCTAATGAACGGCCTGGATTATTCTAGAAGGTGTTAGAAGCAGCAGAACTGATTGGTCCAAAGGGCCCAGAGAACATGTCCAATGAGCAGCTAGGGACCCTAGGAATCCAGTGGACTGGTACTGGTACCGATATTGGCACTGATGCTGGTACTGGTACTGCTAATGGTACCAGTATTAGTACTGCTACTGCTACTGTTACCAGTATTAGTGCTGGTATTGTACTGGAACACAGGGTTATTTATTCACAGGTTCAGGGTCAGAGCCAGGAGCACTAAGCTAATCTGTGTCCTATCTAGGTGAAGCATGTCTACGTCCTGTTCTGTGTGGATTTGGACCTGGAGCCGGCCGGCCCATTTCTGAGCTGATGGACTCCTCTCCTCCTGCTGTGGAGCGTTTCCCATAGCAGTGGAAGCAAGGGTCAACTGGGAGGGGGCAGAGCTACTGGGATCAAACTGGGCCTGACGATAAACACAGCAACACAGCTGGATGTTGTCATGGTGATGAGGCTAATGAAGTGTTGTTAGCATGTAGTAGAGCGTGAGGGAGGTAACAGCATTCATAGCAAACATGGATGATGGTGAATCCCAGTTCTTCATATCTGCTACAGCTTTGCCTAGAAAACTTCCTGCTGCTGTTTTCACTATGGTGTCCAATGATCCTGACCTTTTCCTTCCACAACTACAGAGCTTCCATCAGACTGTGGTCTGCTTCAGATGTGCGTGGATGTTACTGGAGCTTTAGCTTCTCCTTCTTAAAGGATGCAGGCCTTAGTTTGTTAAGGTCGACCTGAGCTTAAGCATTGGGCTGTTGCCATGGTAATCAAGGTTTCATGTGCTGCTGTTTTCTC
This sequence comes from Cyprinodon tularosa, assembly GCF_016077235.1. NCBI lineage: Eukaryota > Metazoa > Chordata > Actinopteri > Cyprinodontiformes > Cyprinodontidae > Cyprinodon > Cyprinodon tularosa. Next base: position 123,921 of record NW_024037808.1, read on the forward strand.
CTGTCAGGCTTGGAATTTTTACACCGCATTCACTCTCTGGTCACTGTATAGATCCAGATAAATCAGATCACCCACTGAGATTAAAAGTTTAACATTTCTATCTAAGGAAAACCAGCTCATTGCATCAGGATATACAGGATTTTTTCCTCCTGGATGAGCATCTAGAGACAGAAGATATTGACTCTTCAGCAATCCCTCACACCAAGAATGCTTGCAGCAGCAGTGGAGAGGAAAACTCCCTTTGAACAGGAAAAAATCTCATCAATAGCTGGCTAATGTTTGCTGGCTGGGTTAGCTGGCCTCGTTAACTGGCTACATTAGCTGGCTATGTTAGCTGCTAGCTGGGAGGTTTTAGGATGGATGGTGCAGAACTGAACAGACGGACGATTTATCCACAGAAACGTTCTGCTTTGGGCTTTAGTTCCTTCTTAGCCAGCTGTTAATTTAAATCCCTGAACTTTAACGTTTCAAATCATGTCTAGAAACACTCTGTAAAGGCTGTGTTTCTTCCCAGGCCTCTCCTTCTCTGTTGCTCTCTGTGTTTTTACCCAGAGTGCATCAGGAGGGTGCTTTGCTTCTTCCCAGTGTGGAATTCTGGGATTCAGATGCTAAGAAGGATCTGACAGCTTTTATGATAATGAAGATTTTGCCTCCAGTGATTCACAGGAGGTGCTGAGAACCAGAAAGAGCCCTTCTAGAGATCAGAGGACCGAGCCGCTCCAGCTAAGCCTGACCTAACTGAGCTTTGCAGCTGCTGATCCATTAATGAAGTGATTGATTGTCTGGCTTAGCAGCGCTGCCCTCCTGATGTGGAACCAAGTATCTCCCTGCCTATCGTCCTCTGCACCTGAATGACCCAGGGCCTTTCTAGTAGGAAGCTGAGCAGTAATGGAGGAGAACGCTGGGCTGCCCAGGCACACACACACATTACCCGCCGCCCTCATAACTGAGGCAGGAAGCAGTGATGAGAGGACTGTCTGAAAGCATCCATCACAGAGACATTCAGACGCGCGGTTTTGTAGAAAATAGGTCGCCTTTGTAGCGCTGAGCCCGAGGCGTCTGTTTTCCTGCTGAAGTTTCACTGCAAGTTTAGTCCAGGAACACAAAGCCTGCAGTGAGTTCTGTTAGAGCGTGTTTAATCAATCTGCACACGTCACTCTGCTGGTTTAACGCCTTTGAACATCATGGTTTGATCTACTGCTGAAGCATCATGGGGTCCACTGAGGGACCATTCCAGGGGACCCACCATCTCCACAGAGACATATACAGGGTTCACCCGGTCCTTTCAAGGCCTGAAAGCTTCCAAAGTCGCCATCTGGTGGCGGGACTGACTCACTGCTCCATCGTCTCTGCATCAGTGAACAAACCTTCACCTTGTGTTCCATTGTTTCTCATCTATGATCCCTCTCAGTGTCAAACATTCTTCTGCTCCTTTCCACCGGATCTTGGATCTTTCTATGGGAGGTCCTTGTACCTTCCACTGGGAGTTCTTGGACCTTTCCATTGGGAGTTCTCGGACCTTTCCACTGGGAGTTCTTGGACCTTTCCACTGGGAGTTCTTGGACCTTTCCACTGGGAGTTTTTCGACCTTTCCACTGTGAGTTCTCGGACCTTTCCACTGTGAGTTCTTGGACCATTCCACTGGGAGTTTTTCGACCTTTCCACTGTGAGTTCTTGGACCTTTCCACTGGGAGTTTTTCAACCTTTCCACGGGGAGTTTTTCAACCTTTCCACTGGGAGTTCTTGGACCTTTCCACTGGGAGTTTTTCAACCTTTCCACTGGGAGTTCTTGGACCTTTTCACTGGGAGTTCCTTGGCTCCAGTAACTTCCTTATTTGCTCATTGTGAGCATGTGCAGCATGTGGTCTAGCTTGTAAAATCCTAAGAAAGGCCTTACGTAGGTTTGCTAAGAAATAGAGCAGGACACAGTCACTGGAAATTTTTCATTTCTCATTTTGTGACCTGTTTTAGAGTTACTCAAAGTGAAAAGAACTGAACTTCTGCTCTGATTTGTGATATTTGCCAAAATTTCAGTAAACAAAAGGCAGAAGGTCTAAAAATGCTCAGCATGTTAGATAAGCTCTGATTCTGTCTGGGTCCTGTTGGCTGGTATTGATAAGGCAGGAATCCGTGCTTGTTTGTTCTGCTGGTTGTTGGTTTCAGTGTTCTGGATGTCTGGAGACAAACTGGAAGCAAACTGGAACAATAACAGTAGCATTATTAACAACATGCCCAGATCCACCATTAATTATTTTTTTTTACAGTGTCCTGTCTGGCAATGTGGCAATAAGAATAATTGTCTTGATGCCAAAAAGAGCCCAGCAGATTTTACTTTCACAAGTGGAGCAGTACGGCTATCGCTATAGTGTTCTGCTTGATTTATGCGTATAAATAGCTTTATTATGATTATGCAGGGAGTTTTACAGATTGTATGGACACTGCAATGTCAGTAGAACAGGAAAGGAAAAACAGAAAAAAGGAGAAAAGATGACAGAAAGAGGAGATAATAGGGAGATAATGATTTTCAGTCTGCTTCATCACCTGCAAAGAGATGTAAAAAGAACAGCACAACCAACAGACATGGTTCGAGACATACAATAAAGTAACACCTAGATACTATCGCTGAAGTAGTATTATTAAGTCTGACATGTACTCTGTGTTACCTGAAGATCAGAATATGGGCTTTCTGTGTGGAAGTGAATCTCTAAGTACCTGGAACCAAGCACCTGTAGTTGTTTGTGAGGGTGCACTTGTGCATGTAAAGTTTATCCAAAGGAAAAATGCTCAATAGTGGTTTAGCTCATCAGGCAGGTGGATATAAAAACTTTAAAGGGTTGGGGCCACCCTAATGCCCCCACTCACACCACACAGGAAAAAATAAAAGAAAAGAAAAAAAAACGCGGATGCACATTGACACATACTCACATCCATCTATTTATGGTTTCTGCTGCTGGACTCTGAGGGCCTCCACAGCCACCAGGCTTTCAGCACCGTCGCTGTCAAACTGCAAAACATAGATGACCACATACCATTGGATCCACTGGTTTACTCTCTGTGCTGCCACCCCAGTGTCACCACTGTACCCAGGTTGAAACCAGTTTAACACCTTTACTGGTGCAGAGTCCAGATGATGGTGGGAGATGGACATTAGGACCTCTTCTGAGGATCCTGATAGGCTGGAAGATGGACGAGGCGTTTGATAACCGTATGAATAATCCTTGAGTTTTTACAGCACTTCAACAACCTCTGATTCTTCTTAAAAATCTACTTTTGTCATTTTGTTGATCCACTATTTTATTTTTTTTCAAGCTTTTAGAATAAAAGTAGATAAAATGAGGATGGATGGATTCCCAGCATATGGAGCACAGCTTCTCAGCTGATCTTAGAACATATAAACTAAAGTTGTTAGGTGAAGTCTCTAAAACCAGCATTATATCTGTGTCTAAAAGCAGTGGAGCCATTGTTGAGGGACCACGGGGCGGCCTGAGTGGTTCCGGAGCGCGCCCTCGCTGCCTGCAGACACGCGGCTCTAATGGAAGCGCTGCTCTTCCGCTCCAACTGGCCCAACGCACACCAATCCATATCTGCAGCTCTGTCTGTGAAGGCTAGCATGATTTACCCTACATTCAGAGGCTGATTCATGGCTCTGGTCCCCCTCAGGATCACGGTGCAGTCAGTGGCAGGTCCCTCAGTCCCTTTCAATCAGTCCTCATTTGGCTCCGTCACCACGGCGACAACACGTGCCTCCAGGTTGGAGAGAGAAGGTTTACAGGATGCCAAACTGTGGACCTTCATGGACTCACCTCCTGTTATCTCAGTGTTATGTCATCAGAAAAGAACGGTTTTTCATTGAGTAATGAACAGATTAATGAAGGACATAGATCTGGTCTTTCTCATTAAGAAACCTGAAAAAGCTGCAGAGGTTTTTTTTCTCATTCAGGTTTAAAAAAAGGAAAACAGTAAAATGATGAAAGAACGTGGAGAGGAAGGAGTCTGAGCTATGGTGGGATCATTACCTTCCATTCCTTCTTATAACGATGTCCCTTACAATTATCATTAGGCGATACTAGGCAGCTGCTGAGGGCCCCAAGTTCCTGGGGGCCCCATAAAACTCTGTTTCCATGTGTGGTTAATACAACTATTCCTTATTTCTGCACATTAATTATAAAGATCCTTTCACTAAAATGCCATCAGAACGCTGATAATATTAAGTGTGTCTCAGCCCCCCCCTCAGTGTCCACCATATTGGATCAGTCCATTTGCTGCACATGTTCAGAAAGGTCCAAACAGACAGCAGCAAACCATTTGAAAACAAACCATGCAAAGAGCAGTGTTGCCAACTTAGCGCTTTAGTCGCTATATTTAGCCACTTTTCAGACCCCTCTAGCACTTTGATTTCTAAAAAGCTCCTAGCGCCAAATCTAGAGACTTTTTTCTGCTACTGGAGACTTTGGAGACAACATCTAAAAGCAGCGAACTCTGCTCTCAGAGCGAGTAGATTGGTAACCCCGCCTCCTGCTCTCCTCTATCTTGTCTGCTGTCATGATTCATGCAGCTATTATTTCATCCAAATGAAAAATGGAGAACAGATAAGCAGATCATGGCTTGTCTACAGTGAAAAGAAGGACTGGGTTATTTACTTTGGCCTTTTTGGAAACACAGGAAGGAGCAATCAGCTAAGTGAGCTTAGTGCTTGGAAAAAATCTTTCATTCCTTTAGAGACAGCATGAAAAGTCAGCTGAGTACAAAACATAGAGAGGAAAACAAGAAGAAAAGGGACAAGAAGAGAGGGACACAACCTAGAACAGATAATGGATGTCTATTCTATTAACATTTCTCTATCTGGAGAATGGGGCTGTTTTATGTCTTCTCCATTCAGAGGGCCCCTGCCTGTCTTTTCCCTAGGCCCCCACATTTCCTAAATCGGCCCCTGCTCCTAGCCAGACGATGACGATTTGCTAGGGATGTATTCCTCTGAGCTACTGTTGTCATGTGGAAGATCAGTTCTCTTACTGCGGCTCTCTGAGGGAACAACTGTTCCCGACCGATGGAGGAGTTTGTTTCTCATCTGGTCACGGCCTGCTTCAGGCTGTCACACAGGTACTGTTAAAGCGCCTCCTTGTGTAAAGCCGTCAGGCCTGAGAGGCCAGCAGAAACTCAACCAGGACTGTTAGGAAAAACTGAGTGTTTGACTATGAAGGTGACAGCAGCATAAATCTCTGGGTGTGAATACTTGTGTAAATCATAATCAGTTTTCACATGGAGATCAAACACTGGGTGGAAGTTAAACACATTCATGCTTCAGTCAGATGATCCCATTGACTGTTTCATCTCTAAATGAAAGTTAGGGTTCAAAACTTGATAATTTGATGTTTAAAGTCTTAAAGCATGAGAAGAATGATTAGTTCACCTTCACCACACATGTGAATCATGGCACCACTGCTGGAGATCCTCTAGGAGGAAATATAGAAAAACAAAACTCAGGTTCCAGACAACATTAACACATCAAAAAACTATTTGCTCTGCAGGTTTACTAGTGGTTCCTAGAATTTCTAAAAGTAGAATGGGAGGCAGATCTTTTAGTTCTCAGGCTCCTCTCCTGTGGAACCAACTACCAGTTTTAGTCCGTGAGGCAGACACCCTGTCTACTTTTAAGGCTAGGCTTAAAACGTTCCTTTTTGATAAAGCTTCTAGTTAGAGTGGCTCAGGTTATCCTGAGCTATCTCTATAGTTCTGCTGCTATAGGCTTAGACTGCTGGAGGACATAGGGACCCCTTTTTCATCATTCTGCTTCATTCTATCTCTATTCTCCCACTCTGCAGAATCTGTTAGTTCAATCTCTAACGTTCTGCTCTCTCTGCTTTTTCTCATAGTAGCTTCATCTGGTCTGTTCCTGTTTGGCTGTGACTCCATCCTGGAGAGAAATATCAGCTGTGCTGCTGCCATCAACACCTTTGCTTCTAGATGTTGGAGCTTGGCCTGTTTTTCAGTGTAGTCCTGTTTCTCTGACTGTGACTAACTGGCTGTGCTATTTTTAATCTTTTGACTGAAAACTGACTCAGAGTTCATCTGAGTAACTGTTTCTTCCTGTTCAAAGGGAGTTTTTCCTCTCCACTGTCACTACCAGCATGCTTAGTGTGAGGGATTGCTGACCAGTCAATGAGTCGATGCAATCAGCTGGTTTTCCTTAGAAAACTTTGAATCAATCTGACTGGATGATCTGGTGAACTGGAAAGAGCCTTGAGATGACATGATGTGAATTGGCGCTATAGAAATAAACTGAATAGAATTGTTAAACAGACGTGTTTCACCAGGATCTATAGACATATTTGTATCTATCATCAGCATAACAATGAAAGGTGACAATTATCTTCATCCTGAGTTTGATTCTTCCCTTCAGATTGTTAAAAACAGAGCCGATCATTAAAAGGCGTCAGCATGAAACACCTTTTTTTCCAGTCATTCTTTTCTGTTACACGTCAATACCATGGACTACCCGTCAAAGACAAAAACAGTCTGAACAGTGGCTAAAATGTGTAGCCAGATTACAGGAATCCAGATGTCAGACCTGAGCTCCATTGGAAGAAAAGTGTCCTTCTGAAAACTAAATCCAAGCTAAGCTAAGCTAACCATGTCCTAAGAGCTCAGTTGATGCTAATGCCCCTACTTTGGCACTACGTTGGTTTTAAGCTCTGTTTTGCCACTTGGCTCCTCTCTCTTGGTTTTTGGTTCCTTTTACTCTGTGAATGAGATTGTTTATACTCTATTATTTTACTGAATTGATTACTATGTTGACCAGAGGAGGCTGCAAGCTGAACTGAGCTTTTACGGGATGAATAAAGTTGTTTGTTTGAGCTGAAATTAATCCCATGCTGTCTAATAATTCTACCGATTGGGAGCATGTATAAAGTAAAGAGAATTGGTCCTAGCACTGATCCCTGTGGTACTCCACAGGTAACCTTTGAGCATGAGGAAGATCTATCATTAACATGAACAAACTGAATTCGATCAGATAGATCAGATTTAAACCAGTCTAGTGCTGTTCCTTTAATTCCAACAAAATATTCAAGTCTTTCTAAAAGAATATTATGATCAACTGGATCAAATGCAGCACTGAGATCCAGCAGGACGAGCTTGTTGAAGAACAGACCAAGCACATAGAAAGCAACGAGTGCAGCGAGTTCTGAGGACAGAACCTCTTCATACATTTTAAACTGCTGCAAAAACTCAGAATCTATCAAAACAATCCTGTATGTACAAGAACCAAAGTTTTTAGTGAAATAATGATGTTATTATATACGCCAATAATGATGTAGGCATGTCACAGTTGATGTTCTCACTAGACCTCGATTCAAATAATTACTGATTTTAACTGCTTCTGGTTTATAGAAATCACAAATTTACTCCCCTCAATCACTTCTGTGAACAGATTGAATTTAAAAGTGCTTTTCTGCTTTTCTGGTGAAACTGGCCCTCAGAGCTCTTTTACTAGATCCACATTCACCAAATGACAATCCGATACTGTCACAGTCTTGGTTTTGTTATGTTTATTTAGAGTATTCAGCTTTACTTTGCTTCTTGTTTTAGTGTTTTTAATTATTATTTTCTTGTTAGTTCCTGTCTTCCAGGTTTTCCATTTGTTGTCCTCTGCTGCCCTCTTGTGTCCGCTTTCCCTTGCTCTGTTTTCTGCTCTGTCCTCACCTGTTTTCAATCCTCTTGTTAGCCCTCTCTTTGTCTCTGTCCCCTTTAAAAGCCCTCCCTCTTCAGTTCCTGTTTGCTGGATCCTCGTCTAACGTCTGTCTGCTTACCTCGTCTCTCCCTGGCTCCTAGAGTTTGGTTTTTCCCCTGATGTCTCCTTGGTTCTGGTTTGTTTGTTATTTTTTGTTGGATTTTTTTTATTCCTGCCTCTGTTCCTGTGAACCTCATTAAACCCACCTAAATTCACCTCTGCCTACTTGCCTCTGCATTTGGGTCCTCAATCCAACATCAAATCCTGACAGATACACAGACCAGTACGGTTCAGAGAAAGGTCCAGAGGACAGTTCAGAGAACAGATCATCAAACTTGATTCTGGACAGTTCTCTGGACCAAACAACGGTCCAGAGAACCCTTCAGTGAGAGCGGTCCAGAGAACAGTTCAGAGAACGATTCAGAGAGCAGTCCAGAGAACGGTTCAGAGAGCGGTTCAGAGAGCGGTACAGAGAACGGTTCAGAGAGTGGTTAAGAGAGCGGTTCAGAGAATGGTTCAGAGAGCGGTTCAGAGAGGGGTACAGAGAACGGTTCAGAGAGCAGTTCAGAGAGCAGTTCAGAGAGCAGTTCAGAGAACGGTCCAGAGAGCTGTCCAGAGAACGGTCCAAAGAACGGTACAGACAGCGGTTTAGAGATCAGTTCAGAGAACGTTCCAGAGAGCGGTTCAGAGAGCGGTTCAGAGAACGGTTTAGAGAACGGTCCAGAGAACAGTCCAGAGAGCGGTCCAGAGAGCGGTCCAGAGAACGGTCCAGAGAGCGGTTCAGAGAACGGTTTAGAGAACGGTCCAGAGAGCGGTTTAGAGAACGGTCCAGAGAACGGTCCAGAGAGCGGTTCAGAGAACGGTTTAGAGAACGGTCCAGAGAGCGGTTTAGAGAGAGGTTTAGAGAACGGTCCAGAGAACGGTCCAGAGAGCGGTTCAGAGAACGGTTTAGAGAACGGTCCAGAGAGCGGTTTAGAGAACGGTCCAGAGAACGGTCCAGAGAGCGGTTCAGAGAGCGGTTCAGAGAACGGTTTAGAGAACGGTCCAGAGAACGGTCCAGAGAACGGTCCAGAGAGCGGTTTAGAGAACGGTCCAGAGAACGGTCCAGAGAGCGGTTCGGAGAACGGTTTAGAGAACGGTCCAGAGAGCGGTTTAGAGAACGGTCCAGAGAACGGTCCAGAGAGCGGTTCAGAGAGCGGTTCAGAGAACGGTTTAGAGAACGGTCCAGAGAACGGTCCAGAGAACGGTCCAGAGAGCGGTCCAGAGAACGGTCCAGAGAGCGGTTCAGAGAACGGTTTAGAGAACGGTCCAGAGAGCGGTTTAGAGAACGGTCCAGAGAACGGTCCAGAGAGCGGTTCAGAGAACGGTTTAGAGAACGGTCCAGAGAGCGGTTTAGAGAGAGGTTTAGAGAACGGTCCAGAGAGCGGTCCAGGGAGCGGTTTAGAGAACGGTCCAGAGAGCGGTCCAGGGAACGGTCCAGAGAGCGGTCCAGAGAGCGGTTCAGAGAACGGTTTAGAGAAAGGTCCAGAGAACGGTCCAGAGAGCGGTTTAGAGAACGGTCCAGAGAGCGGTTTAGAGAACTGTTTAGAGAACGGTCCAGAGAATGGTCCAGAGAGCGGTTTAGAGAACGGTCCAGAGAGCGGTTTAGAGAACGGTCCAGAGAGCGGTCCAGAGAACGGTCCAGAGAGCGGTTCAGAGAACGGTTTAGAGAACGGTCCAGAGAACGGTCCAGAGAGCGGTCCAGAGAGCGGTTCAGAGAACGGTTTAGAGAACGGTCCAGAGAACGGTCCAGGGAGCGGTCCAGAGAACGGTCCAGAGAACGGTCCAGAGAGCGGTTCAGAGAACGGTTTAGAGAACGGTCCAGAGAACGGTCCAGAGAGCGGTTCAGAGAACGGTTTAGAGAACGGTCCAGAGAACGGTCCAGAGAACGGTCCAGAGAACGGTCCAGAGAGTGGTTCAGAGAACGGTTTAGAGAACGGTCCAGAGAACGGTCCAGAGAACGGTCCAGAAAGCGGTCCAGAGAGCGGTTTAGAGAACGGTCCAGAGAGCGGTTTAGAGAACGGTTTAGAGAACGGTCCAGAGAACGGTCCAGAGAACGGTCCAGAGAGCGGTCCAGAGAGCGGTTCAGAGAACGGTTTAGAGAACGGTCCAGAGAGCGGTTTAGAGAACGGTCCAGAGAGCGGTCCAGAGAACGGTCCAGAGAGCGGTTCAGAGAACGGTTTAGAGAACGGTTTAGAGAACGGTCCAGAGAGCGGTCCAGAGAGCGGTTTAGAGAACGGTCCAGAGAACGGTCCAGAGAATGCTCCAGAGAGTGGTTCAGAGAACGGTTTAGAGAACGGTCCAGAGAACGGTCCAGAGAACGGTCCAGAGAGCGGTCCAGAGAGCGGTTCAGATAACGGTTTAGAGAACGGTCCAGAGAAACCCAGAGAGCGGTCCAGAGAACGGTCCAGAGAGCGGTTTAGAGAACGGTCCAGAGAGCGGTTTAGAGAATGGTCCAGAGAACGGTCCAGAGAGCGGTTCAGAGAACGGTCCAGAGAGTGGTTCAGAGAACGGTTTAGAGAACGGTCCAGAGAGTGGTTCAGAGAACGGTTTAGAGAACGGTCCAGAGAACGGTCCAGAGAGTGGTTCAGAGAACGGTTTAGAGAACGGTCCAGAGAACGGTCCAGAGAACGGTCCAGAAAGCGGTCCAGAGAGCGGTTCAGATAACGGTTTAGAGAACGGTCCAGAGAAACCCAGAGAGCGGTCCAGAGAACGGTCCAGAGAGCGGTCCAGAGAACGGTCCAGAGAGCGGTTTAGAGAACGGTCCAGAGAGCGGTTTAGAGAACGGTCCAGAGAGCGGTTCAGAGAGCGGTTTAGAGAACGGTCCAGAGAACGGTCCAGAGAGCGGTTAGAGGACGGTTTAGAGAACGGTCCAGAGAGCGGTTTAGAGAACGGTCCAGAGAACGGTCCAGAGAGCGGTTCAGAGAGCGGTTTAGAGAACGGTCCAGAGAACGGTCCAGAGAGCGGTTTAGAGAACGGTCCAGAGAACGGTCCAGAGAGCGGTTAGAGAACGGTTTAGAGAACGGTCCAGAGAGCGGTTTAGAGAACGGTCCAGAGAGCGGTCCAGGGAGCGGTTTAGAGAACGGTCCAGAGAGCGGTCCAGGGAGCGGTTTAGAGAACGGTCCAGGGAGCGGTTTAGAGAACGGTCCAGAGAACGGTCCAGGGAGCGGTTTAGAGAACGGTCCAGAGAGCGGTTTAGAGAACGGTCCAGAGAGCGGTTTAGAGAACGGTCCAGAGAGCGGTCCAGGGAGCGGTTTAGAGAACGGTCCAGAGAGCGGTTTAGAGAACGGTCCAGAGAACGGTCCAGAGAGCGGTTAGAGGACGGTTTAGAGAACGGTCCAGAGAGCGGTTTAGAGAACGGTCCAGAGAGCGGTCCAGGGAGCAGTTTAGAGAACGGTCCAGAGAGCGGTCCAGGGAGCGGTTTAGAGAACGGTCCAGGGAGCGGTTTAGAGAACGGTCCAGAGAGCGGTCCAGAGAACGGTCCAGAGAGCGGTCCAGAGAACGGTCCAGAGAGCGGATATTTTGGGATTCCATTGCTCCAGTTTCTATCTGATTGAAAAGAAGACAGTCTGTCTGATAGAGATGATGTTGCTGTTTTGGAGTTCACATGTTGTCCTACTCCAGTCTCTACCACTTAGTATTTTTTCATCTTTTGTCTCCTGATGGACGTTCTTACTTTGTTGGATTACTGCTCTCTCATTCACTCATCCCTCCTTTCTTCTTTTTCTCCTTTGGATTAGCACTGGTTGTTCCCGACGGCACGTCTGAAAAGTCGGGCCTTGGAGACGAACTGGGCGCTGAGGAGGATTTCCTGTACGAGGAGTTCCGTTCTTCTGGACATCGGTTTGGGCAGCCGGGTGGAGGCGGAGGGGAGCAGCTGGCCATTAATGAGGTAACTATTTCTGGATAAAGACTGCTGGGCTGTTGGTCTGTGTCAGTCTCCAGACCTCTGAAAATCACATGAGCCAATCCAGGGACCTGGATCTGTTCTATGTCCCTGAGTAGTCAGCTTTTTCACATCAAACTGTTCAACCAAAACATGCCACCTTTATGCAGACGATGCAGCCCTATCCATCCCAGAAAGAAGGGTTCATTTCTTGCTATTGTAAATGACTTATATTCTCAGAGAGTGCCCCATAGCACTTCCCTTTGCATTCAGTCATCCACACGCTGCCAGTGGTGAGCTATGCTAACAGAAACCAGGCTGCCAGCGGTGCCCTCTGACGTCCAACAGCAGGTAGGCAGGTGAAGAGTCGAGCAGGGGGGAAACACTGGGTGCAGAACCAAGCCCTCCACCTGAGCCCTATAGGCTGACCCCCTGCAAACTTTCTATAGACCAGTATAACCAGTATATCACAGCTCAGTTACACGTCTGCACTAATGAACCTTCAGTTTCTCTGCTTTGATTATTTAATAATAGGAATTAAATCTATGTAAGAAAATCCTTGATGATTAAATCTTTTGTCGGTTTCCTTTTCTTCCATCCATTTTAAATGCTATCTCACCATTCCGGTTCCACATCCTGGGTCAAAGTAATTGTTCCCACATGGTGGCGCTGCTCCTGCTTTGTTCCTTCAGCCATTAAAGAATACGTGAACTCAGACGGAAACGAAGCCACTGTCCTGCTGCTACCATCCATAGAGCAACGCCCGCTGCTCACGACCAGCGCTGCCTTCAACCAATTGGTTGAAACAGGAGATGGCAAATAGACATAGAAGGGTAGAACGGAACCATTTCTGGAACAAACATTCCATTGATGGAAAACCACATATTTAAGTTCATGATTAAGACTGTAGACCGAAGCTGGAGTACCCAGGGAGACCCTAGATTCCAGGCCTGGAATCGACTCCAGGACGTCTATTGGATTCCTATCTAACTTCTTTTGGTTTCCTATGGGATTCCTATAGGATTCTTATAGAATTCCTTTTGGATTCCTTTGGGCTTTCTATTGGATTCCTATTTTATTCCTTTGGGATTATATTGGATTCCTATGGGAATCCTTTTTCTATGTCTGCTTCTGTCTCCTTGAACCCCAGTGGGCCTCAGCAGATGGCCGCTCACACTGAGCCTGGTTCTGCTGGAGCTTTCTTCCTGTTCAAAGGGAGTTTTTCCTCTCCACTGTTGCTACAAGCATGCTTAGTGTGAGGGATTGCTGAAGAGTCAATGAGTCGATGCAATCAGCTGTTTTTCCTTAGATAGAAAACTTTAAACCAATCTGACTGGATGATCTGGTGAACTGGAAAGTGACCTGAGATGAAATGAAGTGAACTGGCATCAAGTCAACCTCGGCATATTATGAAAAATCTGACAGTTTGCTCTAAACGCTGCAGAGCAGCATCTGGGACCGAAGCAGCAGCAGTTTATGGAGCAGTTTATTAAAAACAGCTGATTTTCATTCAGCTTTTCTGTGTTTTCCTGATGGATGCAGCAAGTCAGCAGTAAATGATCACAGTAAACCAGGGAAGGACATGAAAAGGCTCTCAGTGGGGGTCGGATGGCACTGGGGGAGGACTGCCAGCTCTGCCTCTAAAACAGACATAAACTGAAACTAAAAGCACAATTTGAAAGAAAAAGTAGTTTAAAATTTTTATTTTCAGTTCCTCTGATTATATATTTCAAGTCTATTTTTAAAGTATTTTATGTTTTTGGTTTCAAATCTTTGTTTCAGTTTCAAAAATGTTTTTATTTTAATTTTTAATCTTTTCAGTTTCAGATCTTTTTTCACTTTTTTCAGTCTTGTTTTCCTTTTTTTATTCCCTGCTGAAAAGTTTTGGATCAAACCTCTCCAGCTCTGTAGTTTTTAATGTCCTGCAGCAGGTTTTCAATGGATGGCTGCAGGATGCAAACAATAAAAACATATTTCTCTATCTGATCTCCTGGTTGAAGCCAAATCAGAATTGTGTTTTCTAGATCTGAACCTCTGCAGACTTTGATATTCTATGTTCTAGCTGATGCTTAAAGGGAGGGCAGCCACATTACCCCCCCCCCCCCATCCAACCAACCGCACCGTTCTTTATTACAGATCAGCCTGCATGGCCTCCTCTGCACCCCACCCCCACTCTGCTCACCTCCCTCCCTCCCTCCCTCCCAGGGGTTGCTATGGTCTTGTCTCAACCAGTCTGGTATCCAGGATGTGCTGACACACTACAGACTCTGATTGGCTGTTGGCGATGCAGGGGCGGGCCCACAAAGACAGAAGGAAAGGAAGGAGGAAAAAAATCCTCCAGTTGTGGTGGTTAGATGGATGGTTGAGGGAGCAGCGCTGAGCTCCATCTTAGAGTCAGAGAGGAAAGCCGCTGACATCCAGAGACAGCAAAGCGTGTCGGACAGAGAAGCAGAGCAATTTTCTAGAAAAGCAGCACAGAGACTGAGGAGAGCAGGAGGAATGATCATGTCTGGAGGAGAAGGACCATCCCCTCCCCCAGTCTTCATCCTGACATCCTGACTAAAGGCAGCCTGAGACGAAGCCAACAGAGGGGCGCTTCCTGAGCACAGACAGGAAAGCAAATGGTGCTGAGCTCCCAGAGATAGCTCTATAGATCCACCCTGACTGACATAGATTGGCTCCCAGCCTCCAGGGGCCACAGAGAGCAGCGGCAAAGTGGCAGGAGAAGCAGGGGAGGTGGCCCTTCTACAGGACGACGATCCAGGAGCGGGACGAGGTGACGCGGTGTGGTGTGGAGGTTCAGTGCTCAGAGAACGGCGGCCTGGGACGGGGGGCGCTGAGGAGGAGGAGGAGGAGGAAGCCAGGGCACTCATGGCTCGTGGAAATGGCTCTGGGAGGTGGAGCAGGCAGAAGATAGGCTTCTTTAACACCCTCCTGCGCTGTAACCTCCCCCCAGACACCCAGAAGGTGGTGGTGTTTGTCATCATGATGCTGCTCATCATCATCAACGTGGTGCTGATGTTCCTACTGGCCTTCCAGTAGAACCCGACCCAAAAACAGACACCTGGGTCGCACAGGAGGAGCCGCTGAGTTTCTGAGAGCGGATGGAGGCGGAGCTCCTGGAGGTCCATGATGCCTGCAGCAGAACCCAGGTCCACCTTGAGGAACCGAGGGAGAGTAAGAACCTGTCTGCTTAGGTAGTCTCCACGAGGAGAGGAGACCAGCTCTGCCCTCTAGCTTGGTCACTAATGGTGGTACTGGTGGTGAAGATGATAGTGGTGAAGGTGGTTATGATAATGGTGATGATGCTGGAGATGGTGATAGTGGTATTAATACATTTTATGATTGTGGTGGTGAAGATGGTGGTAATAAGGATGTTGATGATGATGTTGGTGGTGATTGTTGTAATGGTGATAGTGGTAATAATAATTATGGTGATAATGGTGGTCATGGTGAGGATAATAATGGTGATGGTGGTAATAATGTTGATGGTGAAAAAGTTGTTTGTGGTGATGATGCTAATGGTGATAGTGGTAATAATGATGGATGTTGGTGATAATGCTGATGATGATGGTAATGGTGATAATGGTGGTGATAATGATATTGGTAATAATGATGTTGACAATGGATGTGGTGATAATTGTGGTAATGGTGGTCAAATGCTAATGGTGAGGGTTATAGTGGTAATAAGGATGTTGATGATGATGGTGGTGAAGATGGTGGTCGTAAATATAATGCTAATCATGATAGTGATGATGATGGTGGGGTGAGGGTGAAGATGGTGGTTATGGTGGTGAGGATCGTGATGATGGTGATGGTGGTTGTGGTGATAAGGGTTGTGGTGGTAGTGGTGGTAATGGTGATGTAGTGATGGTAATAATGATGGTGATAATAGTGGTGGTGGTGGTGATGGTGGTGATAATGGTGATGTAGTGATGATAACGATGATAATGATAATAGTGGTGGTGGGGATGGTGGTTATGATGGTGATGGGGATTGTGGTGATAATGCTGGTGGTGGTAGTGGTGATAATGGTGATGTAGTGATGGTAACGATGATGGTGATAATAGTGGTGGTGGGGATGGTGGTTATGATGGTGATGGGGGTTGTGGTGATAATGGTGATGGTGGTATTGGTGATAATGGTGATGTAGTGATGGTAACAATGATGGTGATAATAGTGGTGGTGTGGATGGTGGTTATGATGGTGATGGGGATTGTGGTGATAATGGTGGTGGTGGTGGTAGTGGTGATAATGGTGATGTAGTGATGATAATGATAATAGTGGTGGTGGGGATGGTGGTGATATTGGTGATGTAGTGATGATAACGATGATAATGATAATAGTGGCAGTGGGGATGGTGGTTATGACGGTGGTGGTTGTAGTGGTGATAATGGTGATGTAGTAATGGTAACGATGATGGTGATAATAGTGGTGCTGGGGATGGTGGTTATGATGGTGATGGGGATTGTGGTGATAATGGTGGTGGTGGTAGTGGTGATAATGGTGATGTAGTGATGGTAACAATGATGGTGATAATAGTGGTGCTGGGGATGGTGGTTATGATGGTGATGGGGTTGTGGTGATAATGGTGGTGGTGGTAGTGGTGATAATGGTGATGTAGTGATGATAATGATAATAGTGGTGGTGGGGATGGTGGTTATGATGGTGATGGGGATTGTGATGATAATGGTGGTGGTGGTGGTAGTGGTGATAATGGTGATGTAGTGATGATAATGATAATAGTGGTGGTGGGGATGGTGGTGATAATGGTGATGTAGTGATGATAACGATGATACTGATAATAGTGGCGGTGGGGATGGTGGTTATGATGGTGGTGGTGGTAGTGGTGATAATGGTGATGTAGTGATGGTAACGATGATGGTGATAATAGTGGTGCTGGGGATGGTGGTTATGATGGTGATGGGGTTGTGGTGATAATGGTGGTGGTGGTAGTGGTGATAATGGTGATGTAGTGATGATAATGATAATAGTGGTGGTGGGGATGGTGGTGATAATGGTGATGTAGTGATGGTAAAGATGATTGTGATAATAGTGGTGCTGGAGATGGTGGTTATGGTGGTGATGGGGGTTGTGGTGAAAATGGTGGTGGTGGTAGTGGTGATAATGGTGATGTAGTGATGATAACTATGATGGTGATAATAGTGATGTAGTAATGATAAAGATGATAATAGTGGTAGTGGGGATGGTGGTTATGATGGTGATGGGGGTTGTGGTGATAATGGTGGTGGTGGTAGTGGTGATAATGGTGATGTAGTGATGGTAACGATGATGGTGATAATAGTGGTGCTGGGGATGGTGGTTATGATGGTGATGGGGTTGTGGTGATAATGGTGGTGGTGGTAGTGGTGATAATGGTGATGTAGTGATGATAATGATAATAGTGGTGGTGGGGATGGTGGTGATAATGGTGATGTAGTGATGATAACTATGATGGTGATAATTGTGATGTAGTAATGATAAAGATGATAATAGTGGTAGTGGGGATGGTGGTTATGATGGTGATGGGGGTTGTGGTGATAATGGTGGTGATGGTAGTGGTGATAATGGTGATGTAGTGATGATAACTATGATGGTGATAATAGTGGTGGTAGGGATGGTGGTTATGATATTGATGTAGTGATGATAACGATGGTGGTGATAATGGTAGTGGCAGTAGTGGTGACGGTGGTGAGGCTGGTGTCTAATGAGTTCTACAGGAAGTTCTGCATCAAAGGCAATGTTTTAACGTTTCATTGTGTGTAAAAATGGGGTCAGACCCTCAAAGAACAGAGCATGTCCTCGTAGCTGTGCGTCAGCTAACAGGGTCAGGTGCTCTGCTCTGCTCCAGGGTTAGACCCATTTATTTAGCATAGACCATAATGTAAAGACAGACCTCTTCTTCTACCTTCCAAAGTCTAGGCATCATACGGGGGTTCTGGATCTGGTTTTAGGTGTACGACAGTGGTGACGGTATAGGGTTAGGGAAATGGTCTCTTCATCATCAGAGAGTTTTTTGATTTGTGGTAAAAGATACCAAAATATACAATTTAATCATTTTTCTTTAAAGGTTTTAACATTTTTAGTTAATTTAGCTGTTTATAAAAAAGTTTTAGAAGACTAATAATGACCAGAGATCTTTGTACATATAAAATTCTTCCTTTTTAAAAGCGTTGGAGTTGTTTCATTCTGCATAGTTTCCTGCTCACTGCTCTGTAGATGCTGAGGTCTCTGCTTTCATGTAGTTTCTGTCTCCCAGGCAGCTCCTGTAGCAGCTTCTCTCATTGGCTGACGCTCTACATGCAGCTGCAAAAGGATGCTGAAAGCTGGACCGCTACAGCCACTAGAAACAAAACTGTAGTCCCGTCTCCTGCTAGAATGGTGCAGCTGGACCTCTGAATGCTCCTAAACTTCATCTCTAATAGTTTTCCCATGTTAACCAGACGCTCCATTAGGGTTAGCTACGCTCTGGGAATGCTTAGGGATCAGGGGATGAATAGAAGATAATACACAGTCCTAGTAAATACAGAAAAAAACAGTTTGTCTGTTGGTTTGTTTACTTGCAGAAAAAAAACTTTGGTAGGGACACTATTGGTCCTCAGTTTCATTAATTTCATTTTATCTATGCAAAAATATGCATGCTTTTTTAATGCTTGACGTGAGCATCAGAGGGGTATTTCGTTTAAAGAGAAAAGCAGCACCTGTTGCTACCTTTATACTAATTTTATAAGCACTACACACACTAGATGTTGTTTATCGATGACTGAAGCTTAACTGGCTCTGATCAATGTGGAATTAGGACTTTTCTCCACTTTAAAAAGGTTTGCATTTAAACGTACCAGTGACTAAGAAGTAGGCAAATATGTGCCAGTTTAACCACATATAGTCTAAATATGCCTGTTATATAGGATTTATCCTGTATTTTCTTTTGCAGATATATAACTGTGCAAAGGTAAACAGGTGAAACACATTCTTTTTTTTAATGCTCTCTCTGTATCATGAACTGCATAAAATAAAATAAAACTGCAAATACATTTATTTTATTTACATTTAGTGGCATCATCTGCAAAACACAACACCGAGAATGGGATTAAATTTATTCCAATATAAAATCACTTTTAACAATTATTAACAGAAAATATAACGTCATCTTGCCTGTAATGTAATGATATCCCCAAAAAAACAGCCGGAATCAAGCATTTTTACCAAACGTTAATGTTTAATTAACTTATGGACCGTGTGGAAATCTATGTAAAATAAAATCAGTTTGTTATTGGCTTAATTCTATTTTTAAAAGTAGAAATAGTCAAAGAAAAAAAAGCAACATTATGTGGAACCATAATTATGCTTTCTAAACAAAAAATATCAGACGTTAAAGCGCCATCTTGTGTTGTTATACTCTATGAAAGAAATAACACCTGCTATTTATAGCTGAACTGCCCTTAAAGGGTCGTCATAAAATGAAAACCGTAATTGCAATGAATTATTGTTAAAAGGGAAACCCTCACATTTTCTTTTTCAGTCAGCTGTGGCTAAGAGTCAGCAATCAGCAGCTTTCACCTGTTTTAGTGTAGATAGAATTCAATTTTTTTCATTAGGACTAGTTTCGTAGCCTAATATTATTTGATGTAACTAGCGTGAATAAAAGTCTTATTTCGTGCTCCAAAAACGCACGCACACACACACGAACTAGAAAACAGTCAATCAGGAAGAGAGAAGGCGGAACTTGAGGCAAAACAACCAATGAGAGTGGAGTTAAACAGCACAGTTACTGACTTTAAGGGACAGGACAGACGGGCCAGCAGTTAGACGGAGCGGCAGCAGCTACTAACACAGTGGCTGTGTGTGATCCACCACGCTGAATTGTAAATTATAAACATGTTATATAAACATTTTATTCAAATCGAATTATTGTTAGGGACAAATAGGTCGGTCCAAAATTTTGGTAGGGACATGTCCCTATGGTCTCTATGCAAACCTACGCCCATGCTTGCAGATGATGAGACACCATTTGTTACTTGTAAAGTGAGGACTACGAAATAAAGTGAGAACCTTCTTCTAGTCCTTGTTGTTCTCTAGAGCAGGGACTAAGGTGCTAAGGCCAAGCTTAGACTTAGGGTAAGACTTTAGACCCAGTTAGGGTTAGGCAACAGATAAGGGTGAAAATAACTGGAAGTCAGTTGCAGATCCTCTACTGGTAACTAAAACATAGGTGTGTGTTTTTCTGGGTTTGTGTGTGCTCATGATTTCATGTCAGTGTAAGAACCATAGTGTACGACGTCCCGAGTCCTCGACTCGGGACGTCGTATGTCGGTGGGCGGAGTACTTCGAAGACCTCCTTAATCCCACCAACACGTCTTCCATCGAGGAAGCAGAGCCTGGGGGCTCCGGCTTGGGTCCTCCCATCTCTGTTGCTGTAGTGACTGAGGTTAAAAAGCTCTTCGGTGGCAAGGCTCCAGGGGTGGATGAGATTCACATTGAGTACGTTAGGGCTCTGGATGTTGTGGGGCTGTGCTGGTTAACGCGGCTCTGCAACATTGCGTGGACATTAGGGGCAGTTTCCCTGGATTGGCAGACTGGGGTGGTGGTCCCTCTATTTAAAAAAAGGGAGCGGAGGGTGTGCTCCAACTACAGAGGAATCACAAGCCTTAAGCCTCCGTGGTAAGGTCTATTCCGGGGTTCTGGAAAGGAGGGTCTGTCGGATAGTTGAATCTGGGATTCAGGAGGAGCAGTGTGGTTTTCATCCTGGCCGTGGAACACTGGATCAGCTCTATACCCTCAGCAGGATTCTGAATGGTGCATGGGAGTTTGCCCAACCAGTCTACATGCGTTTTGTGGATCTGGAGAAGGCATTTGACCGTGTCCCTCGGGGGGTACTCCGGGAGTATGGAGTACCGGGCCCTTTAATAGGGGCTGTTAGGTCTCTGTATTACCGGTGTCAGAGTCTGGTCCGCATTGCCAGGAGTAAGTCGGACTTGTTTCCGGTGAGGGTTGGACTCCGCCAAGGTTGCCCTTTGTCACCGATTCTGTTCAGAACTTTTATGGACAGAATTTCTAGGTGCAGCCAATGTGTTGAGGGCATTTGTCTTGGTGGCCTCATGATTGCATGTTGTTGCTCTGTTATTCGCAGATGATGTGGTTCTGTTGGCTCCATCAGGTCATGATCTACAGCTCTCACTGGAGTGGTTCACAGCCGAGTGTGAAGCAGCTGAGATGAGGATCAGTGCCTGGTCTTGAGCTGGAAAAGGGTAGAGTGCCTTCTCCGGGTTTGGAGAGGATGTACTGCCCCTAGTGGAGGAGTTTAAGTATCTTGGGGTCTTGTTCACTTGGGAAGATAGAGCGGGAGATTGATAGGCAGATTGGTGCAGCGTCTGCTGTGAAGTGGGCCATGTAAAAAAATTTGTTTGGGACTAAGGAGTATACTGTAGTTAGGTTTATGGTAAGATAAGTACTGGTGATAGTAGGTCTAGGGTTAGCTATGCTGTGGTGATTGTAGAGTTAGAGTTTGCTATGCTGTGGTTATTGTAGGGTTAGCTATGCTATGGTGATAGTAGGTCTAGGGTTTGCTATGTTATCGTGATTGTAGAGTTGGAGGTAGCTATGCTATGGTGATAATAGTGTTGGAGTTAGCTATGCTATGGTCACTGTAGGGTTAGGCTTAGCTATGCTACAGTGACTGTAGGGGTAGGGTTAGCTATGCTATGGTGACTGTAGGGGTAGGGTTAGCTATTCTATGGTGATAATAGTGTTAGGGTTAGCTATGCTATGGTGACTCTAGGGTTAGGCTTAGCTAGTTTATGGTGACTGTAGGGTTAGGCTTCGCTATGCTACGGTGACTGTAGGGGTAGGGTTAGCTATGCTATGGTGACTGTAGGGTTAGGGTTAGCTATGCTATGGTGACTGTAGGGGTAGGGTTAGCTATGCTATGGTGACTCTAGGGTTAGGCTTAGCTATGCTATGGTGACTGTAGGGGTAGGGTTAGCTATGCTATGGTGACTGTAGGGGTAGGGTTAGCTATGCTATGGTGACTGTAGGGTTAGGCTTAGCTAGTTTATGGTGACTGTAGGGTTAGGCTTAGCTATGCTATGGTGACTGTAGGGGTAGGGTTAGCTATGCTATGGTGACTGTAGGGGTAGGGTTAGCTATGCTATGGTGACTGTAGGGTTAGGCTTAGCTAGTTTATGGTGACTGTAGGGTTAGGCTTAGCTATGCTATGGTGACTGTAGGGTTAGGGTTAGCTATGCTACGGTGACTGTAGGGGTAGGGTTAGCTAGTTTATGGTGACTGTAGGGTTAGGCTTAGCTATGCTATGGTGACTGTAGGGTTAGAGTTAGCTATGCTACGGTGACTGTAGGGGTAGGGTTAGCTATGCTATGGTGACTGTAGGGTTAGGCTTAGCTATGCTACGGTGACTGTAGGGGTAGAGTTAGCTATGCTATGGTGACTGTAGGGGTAGAGTTAGCTATGCTATGGTGACTGTAGGGGTAGGGTTAGCTATGCTATGGTGATAATAGTGTTAGGGTTAGCTATGCTATGGTGACTCTAGGGTTAGGCTTAGCTAGTTTATGGTGACTGTAGGGTTAGGCTTAGCTATGCTATGGTGACTGTAGGGTTAGGGTTAGCTATGCTACGGTGACTGTAGGGGTAGGGTTAGCTAGTTTATGGTGACTGTAGGGTTAGGCTTAGCTATGCTATGGTGAATGTAGGGTTAGAGTTAGCTATGCTATGGTGACTGTAGGGGTAGGGTTAGCTATGCTATGGTGACTGTAGGGTTAGGCTTAGCTAGTTTATGGTGACTCTAGGGTTAGGCTTAGCTATGCTATGGTGACTGTAGGGTTAGGGTTAGCTATGCTACGGTGACTGTAGGGGTAGGGTTAGCTAGTTTATGGTGACTGTAGGGTTAGGCTTAGCTATGCTATGGTGACTGTAGGGTTAGAGTTAGCTATGCTACGGTGACTGTAGGGGTAGGGTTAGCTATGCTATGGTGACTGTAGGGTTAGGCTTAGCTATGCTACGGTGACTGTAGGGGTAGGGTTAGCTATGCTATGGTGACTGTAGGGGTAGAGTTAGCTATGCTATGGTGACTGTAGGGGTAGGGTTAGCTATGCTATGGTGATAATAGTGTTAGGGTTAGCTATGCTATGGTGACTCTAGGGTTAGGCTTAGCTAGTTTATGGTGACTGTAGGGTTAGGCTTAGCTATGCTATGGTGACTGTAGGGTTAGGGTTAGCTATGCTACGGTGACTGTAGGGGTAGGGTTAGCTAGTTTATGGTGACTGTAGGGTTAGGCTTAGCTATGCTATGGTGACTGTAGGGTTAGAGTTAGCTATGCTATGGTGACTGTAGGGGTAGGGTTAGCTATGCTATGGTGACTGTAGGGTTAGGCTTAGCTAGTTTATGGTGACTGTAGGGTTAGGCTTAGCTATGCTATGGTGACTGTAGGGTTAGGGTTAGCTATGCTACGGTGACTGTAGGGGTAGGGTTAGCTAGTTTATGGTGACTGTAGGGTTAGGCTTAGCTATGCTATGGTGACTGTAGGGTTAGAGTTAGCTATGCTACGGTGACTGTAGGGGTAGGGTTAGCTATGCTACGGTGACTGTAGGGGTAGGGTTAGCTATGCTATGGTGACTGTAGGGGTAGAGTTAGCTATGCTATGGTGACTGTAGGGGTAGGGTTAGCTATGCTATGGTGATAATAGTGTTAGGGTTAGCTATGCTATGGTGACTCTAGGGTTAGGCTTAGCTAGTTTATGGTGACTGTAGGGTTAGGCTTAGCTATGCTATGGTGACTGTAGGGTTAGGGTTAGCTATGCTACGGTGACTGTAGGGGTAGGGTTAGCTAGTTTCTGGTGACTGTAGGGTTAGGCTTAGCTATGCTATGGTGACTGTAGGGTTAGAGTTAGCTATGCTATGGTGACTGTAGGGGTAGGGTTAACTATGCTATGGTGACTGTAGGGTTAGAGTTAGCTATGCTATGGTGACTGTAGGGTTAGGCTTAGCTAGTTTATGGTGACTGTAGGGTTAGGCTTAGCTATGCTATGGTGACTGTAGGGTTAGGGTTAGCTATGCTACGGTGACTGTAGGGTTAGGGTTAGCTATGCTATGGTGACTGTAGGGGTAGGGTTAGCTATGCTATGGTGACTTTGGGAAACTCCTCCAACTCCCATTGTCATTGTGACACAGCACACACAAGTGAACACTGCACACCATGAAATTGCATTTATGCCTCACCCGTGCAAGGGGGCAGCCCTCAATGGCAGTGTGGCGGGACGGTACCATGCTCAGGGTACCTCAGTCATGGAGGAGGATGGGGGAGAGCGCTGGTTAATTACTCCCCCCACCAACCTGGCGGGTCGGGAGTCGATCCGGTAACCTTTGGGATCCAAGTCTGACACCCTAACCGCTCACCCACAATCGTGGGCAGTCGTGGGTGAGGGTTAGGGTTAACTATGCTACGGTGACTGTAGGGGTAGGGTTAGCTATGCTATGGTGACTCTAGGGTTAGGCTTAGCTATGCTATGGTGATGGTAAGTTTATTGTCGGGTTTTTTGTCATGTCCCCATTACTGACATAACAACCTATGTAGCATAACAGCATCATGTTTGCCACAGTTTGTGGTGACATGCAGTCAAAGTGGGATTTTTCAGATGTGGCATCAAAACGGCTAGATGGTGTGCATGTGTTGCTTAGCAACAGCCACATAGCCTGTTGTCCTCATTAGCATGAGAGCTCAGTGTAGCAGCCTGGCTTTTAAAGCAGCACTGAGCTGAAGGGAACAGGAAAATGGAGCTGATGTGCAGGCAGAGAGAGCCGCCATCATTACAGAGCAGGTTGTTGGGGTTAGGTCTGTCAGGTCTGAGCAGACAGTCTACAACTAGGGTGGTCATTTCTTTATCACCAAAAAGGAAGACATTATGCAGCATAGCATTAAAATACTAAGGGGAAAAAACAAATCTTGCATACTCTTATTAATAGTACAATTTTGAAGGGTTTCAAGAGGATGCTTCTGTAGCTGAATGTGGAAATATATGAATGAAAATTACTGGTTCATAGTATTTGTATTTACTAAATACATTGTGGTGTTCAAAAATTATCACTGAGATCAATATTTCAAACTGTAGAAATCCACAAAGCATAACATGTGGATTTAAAGGTTAAATACACACTGCCTGGCCAAAAAAAATGTCGCCACCATAAAAAAGGTCATTCACTCTAATACTTTGTTGGACCGCATTTAGCTCTTTACAGCACGCATTCACTGTGGCGTTGTTTCGATAAGCTTCTGCAATGTCAAAAGATTTATTTCCATCCAGTGTTGCATTAATTTTTCACCAAGATCTTGCATTGATGATGGTAGAGTCTGACCGCTGCGCAAAGCCCTCTCTAGCACATCCCAAAGATTCTCAATGGGGTTGAGCTCTGGACTCTGTGGTGGCCAATCCATGTGTGAAAATGATGAGTCATGCTCCCTGATCCAGTCTTTCCCTATTTGAGCTCGATGAATCCTGGCATTGCCATCTTGGAATATAACCTGGTCATTCAGTATATTCAGGTAGTCAGTTGACCTCATTCTTTGAGCTCATACTGTTGCTGAACCTAGACCTGAGCAACTGCAGCAACCCCAGATCATAACACCGCCCCCACAGGCTTGTACAGTAGGCACTAGGCATGGTGGGTGCATCACTTCACCTGCCTCTCTTCTTACCCTGATTGGCCCATCACTCTGGAACAGGGTAAATCTGGACTCATCAGACCACATGACCTTCTTCCATTGCTCCACAGTCCAAACTTTATGCTCCCTGCAAACTGAAGCCTTTTTCTCAATGATTAGTGGTTTTCTTACGGCTACAGAGCTGTTCAGTCTCAGTCCCTTGAGTTCCCTTCCCATTGTGCGTGTGGAAATGCTCTTACTTTCAGTATTAAACATAGTCCTGAGTTCTACTGTTGTTTTTCTACCATTTGATCTCACCACACGTTTAAGTGATCGCCGATCACCATCATTCAGGATTTTTTTCCGGCCACATTTCTTCCTTGAAGATGATGGGTCCCCACTATCCTTCCAGTTTTTAATAATGCGTCGGACAGTTCTTAACCCAATTTTAGTAGTTTCTGCATCTCTTTAGATGTTTTCTCTGCTTGATGCATGCCAATGATTTGACCCTTCTCAATCAGACTAACATCTTTTCCACGACCACGGGATGTTTCTCTCCACATGGTTGTTTAGGAAATGAGAAGCAAGTCATTGCACCAGTTGGGGTTAAATAACTTGTTTCCAGCTGAAAGATAATCGCCCATGCAGTGATTATCCAATAGGAGGCTCCTACCTGTTTGCTTAGTTGAATCCAGGTGGCAACTTTTTTTTGGCCAGGCAGTGTATATATATATTTAAATACATAATAAAAAAGCCTAATATTTATTTAAACAACAAAAAATTTGTTTCTAAAGTTCTTCAGTGTACTTTAAGGTTTAGCTGTGGGAGAGTCCCTGAAAATCTCCACAGTCTCCACTTCTGTAGGACTGCTAATGTTTTACAGTCTGTCAACCTTGCAGCTCTGCAGCAGTTATTTAAGCATCCAGGGCGAACAAAACGTCATGAAATAAAGCACTCATTGACGAGCTACCTCCCGCACGTTTATTACTTTTATGCTAATCCATCCTCACATGTTTTTAAACTGCAGCTTTTCCTCAACCAAGTCTGCAGAAGTAATAGTTTCTTGCTCTTTTGTCTGTTCAGTCTTGGCATGATGCTAACTTTCTATTAATGTCCTTAGCAGCACTCTAATGCCTGTGTGCTTATCTAACCAATGACACGCAGATATTAATCTGACACGGCACCACTCTAAATGCCTGGTTATCCTCCCGCAGCAGTGTGTTGCAGTTAGCATGTTGCAGGTATGACGCAGATATCTTAGATTTATGCCCAATATTGAAGCCTGGTCTGCGCTATGTTATTCCACGCCACAACGCCAGAGGGACAATCAGGAACTAGCTAGGATGGTGGGTGGCGTGTTTCTCTTCCAGTTACGGAGGTCATTCAACAACAATGGAGACTGCAGCGATGCGCACATTGACTGAGATGCAGCTGATCCATCTAGAAATAGAAGACCATGCAGACTCGCTCTTCTAGCTGGTCCATCTTCATCAGTCCTTTTCCTCAATGGCGGTCATATGAACAAAACAAGCCGGTAAGGTACCAAACAGGAAATACGCATAGTGTAGAGCGGAAGTGGATTTGACCAATCAGAGGCCCCCTGTGTGCGGCACGGTCTGCGGTCAGCTACAGCTGAGAGGTGCAGCAGAGTGTCTGTTGAGGGGGCGGGGCATGTCTGCGTTAACTGCGACACACATGCAGACGACCTGGTTTCTGAGCATAAACCAGGCTTTAGCCAATCATCTGTTAGAACAGATAGTCAATGCATTTTTTACATTCTATGAGTGGATATTGGGCTACAGCGCAGCAAAAATGGAAATAAGGCTTTAAGCCCAGTTCCCTAATAAGGGAGGACAACTATGCGTCCCGCTGGACATTTGACAGTGCAATGAAAATCACCAACATCATCTTCTTGTTTCATTGGCTTCATTTTCATTCCTATTCTGCTTTGTTGTCTGGTTCCTCATCCTGATGAGTCCCGCTGTGTCTCTCGGCTCTGACATCACTAATGCCATCACAGGGACACCAGGCTGGTCAGAGCTTTGCATACACGAAACACAAGCATGGGATGAACCAGTCAATGGATCATTGAGATGACCCAATGAGTCATCATGAGTCATTCTGACCATCTTCATCACTCTCAGCGTGATGCTTGGATATGCCCCCTTAACCCCAACCAGGGGCCCCAGGACCTAAAGCACTGTCAGACAGCACAGGGGCCCTGGATCATAGGCAGCGACCTTATGGCAGCCACTGGTTTGGCCCGGTCGGGCTGGGCTTGGGAAACCTTTGCCTCCCCAGGAGCTACCGGCTAACCTTTCCTAGATCCGTATGTCCAGAAATGGTGTTCATGATGCAGAAGTTCAGAGGTCAGCAGGCAGACATGGTAGAAACGGGTAGTCCCGCCTGCTCTGACCGACCTGCTGTCTTGTTGTCTGTTTGATCCCTCAGCTGATCAGCGACGGCAGCGTGGTGTACGCCGAAGCCCTGTGGGACCACGTCACCATGGACATCCAGGAGCTAGGCTTCAAGGTCGGTGATGTCATCGAGGTCATCGACGCCACAAACAAGGAGTGGTGGTGGGGCCGCATCGTGGAAAGCGAGGGCTGGTTTCCTGCCAGCTTTGTTCGGGTGAGTGATCCAGAACCGTTTCCTGACGCCTGGAGCCTCAGCTGCTCTTTAGGTGCTGACGCTGCCTGTGTGTTACCTCTGTTCACATAGCTGCGGGTGAATCAGGACGAACCCATGGAGAAGTTCTCCAGCCACCTGGATGAGGCCCAGTGTGGAGAGCAGGACCTAGCCGCTCTGGGCCGGCTGCTAGGACCTGGATTACCCTGCAAAGAGGAGATGAGGGCCAACGTCATCAACGAGATCATGAGCACGGAGCGGGACTACATCAAGCACCTGAAGGACATCTGTGAGGTGAGTGACCGGCTGAGTCTAGAACAGACGCTTAGGAACCAGAGATACCAGCTTAGAGCAGCTTCCCGTGTTCAGGTCATTTCTAAGTTTCCGTGTGAGGTTCTGCAGCCTGGTTTTGATGTGGAACCCTCCCTGACCTAACTTGGCCAGGTTAGTATCAGCTAAGAGCCGCCTTCCATAATACGCTTTCAGCCAATCGTAGCAGCGAATCGGGATGTTTCAGTGGATTAAGGTGATCAATCAAATCCTTTGGGAAGAAAAATACAGACATCTTTTCCATCAAATGCACAAAGTGCTTCTTTGCTCCTTTTTAAAACTAGAAATTGTTGGTATTTTAGCTAAAACCAAGCTAGAATTGCGATATCAACAGGTGAGTCCTCCAGCGTAGCCATGTTTGCCCTTCTGACTGTCCTCATTCTTACATGCCCCGCCCCTAAAAACACTGCTGGCCTCTCATTGGTCCGACCCGCTGATTGTTACAAGACAGACGTATTACCGGGGGCCTTTCAAGATAGGAGCTGTTGTGAGACTCAAAACTCAGATCTTGCAACAATCCAGTTTGCAGAGCAAAGTTATTCCTCACCTGGTCTCACGCAGTTTTATGGTTCCTACCAGCCCTGTTCTGGTAGGAACAATCCATGGTGCAGGCCATCTCAGCCATCTTTGAGCCTTGTTCCGCTCCTACCCTGGTTCTGCTCTGACCCTGGTTCTAGTTCTGCTCTGACCCTGGTTCTAGTTCTGCTCTGACAATGGTTCTAGTTCTGCTCTGACAATGGTTCTAGTTCTGCTCTGACCCTGGTTGTGGTTCTGCTCTGACCCTGGTTGTAGTTCTGTTCTGACCCTGGTTGTAGTTCTGCTCTGACCCTGGTTCTGCTCTGACACTGGTTCTAGTTCTGCTCTGACCCTGGTTGTAGTTCTGCTCTGACCCTGGTTCTGCTCTGACACTGGTTCTAGTTCTGCTCTGACCCTGGTTGTGGTTCTGCTCTGACCCTGGTTGTAGTTCTGCTCTGACCCTGGTTCTGCTCTGACACTGGTTCTAGTTCTGCTCTGACCCTGGTTGTAGTTCTGCTCTGACCCTGGTTCTGCTCTGACACTGGTTCTAGTTCTGCTCTGACCCTGGTTGTGGTTCTGCTCTGACCCTGGTTGTGGTTCTGCTCTGACACTGGTTCTAGTTCTGCTCTGACCCTTGTTGTGGTTCTGCTCTGACCCTGGTTGTAGTACTGCTCTGACCCTTGTTGTGGTTCTGCTCTGACCCTGGTTGTAGTACTGCTCTGACCCTGGTTGTAGTACTGCTCTGACCCTGGTTGTAGTTCTGCTCTGACCCTGGTTGTAGTTCTGTTCTGACCCTGGTTCTAGTTCTGCCCTGACCCTGGTTGTAGTTCTGCTCTGACCCTGGTTGTAGTTCTGCTCTGACCCTGGTTCTGCTCTGACCCTGGTTGTAGTTCTGCTCTGACCCTGGTTGTAGTTCTGTTCTGACCCTGGTTGTAGTTCTGCTCTGACCCTGGTTGTAGTTCTGCTCTGACCCTGGTTGTGGTTCTGCTCTGACCCTGGTTGTAGTTCTGCTCTGACCCTGGTTCTAGTTCTGCCCTGACCCTGGTTGTAGTTCTGCTCTGACCCTGGTTCTGCTCTGACCCTGGTTGTAGTTCTGCTCTGACCCTGGTTCTGCTCTGACCCTGGTTGTAGTTCTGCTCTGACCCTGGTTGTAGTTCTGTTCTGACCCTGGTTCTAGTTCTGCCCTGACCCTGGTTGTAGTTCTGCCCTGACCCTGGTTGTAGTTCTGCTCTGACGCTGGTTCTAGTTCTGCCCTGACCCTGGTTCTAGTTCTGCCCTGACCCTGGTTGTAGTTCTGCTCTGACGCTGGTTGTAGTTCTGTTCTGACCCTGGTTCTAGTTCTGCCCTGACCCTGGTTCTAGTTCTGCCCTGACCCTGGTTGTAGTTCTGCTCTGACGCTGGTTGTAGTTCTGTTCTGACCCTGGTTCTAGTTCTGCCCTGATCCTGGTTCTAGTTCTGCCCTGACCCTGGTTGTGGTTCTGCTCTGACCCTGGTTGTGGTTCTGCTTTGACCTTTGTTGTGGTTCTGCTTTGACCTTGGTTGTAGTTGTGCTCTGACCTTGGTTCTGGTTCTCTCAGGGCTACATCAAACAGTGCCGGAGGAGGACAGACATGTTCAGTGAGGAGCAGCTTCGGACCATCTTTGGCAACATTGAGGACATCTATAGGTTCCAGAGGAAGTTCCTGAAGGGCCTGGAAAGAAGGTTTAACCAAGATCAGCCCCACCTCAGCGAGATCGGCTGCTGCTTCCTGGAACACGTGAGTTCCTGCTTCCAGTTCAGCCTCCCTCAGACGGGGCACCCCTACTGGAGGTAGGCCTCCTGACTGCCTATCTCTTCTGTCCAGCAAACAGATTTCCAGATTTACTCCGAGTACTGCAACAACCACCCCAACGCCTGCGTCCAGCTCTCCAGGCTGATGAAAGTCAACAAGTATGTGTTTTTCTTCGAGGCCTGTCGGCTGCTACAGAGGATGATCCACATCTCCTTAGATGGCTTCCTGCTCACCCCGGTGCAGAAGATCTGCAAGTACCCTCTGCAGCTGGCCGAGCTCCTCAAGTACACCAACCCCCAGCACAGGTGACTGGCTGAGCGGAACCCGTCAGAACCTAGAGCCGGGTAGAACCGTCCACAACCTAGTGTTAATATAACCCAACAGGTCTGTTGAGATGTTTTCTTTAGCAGAACCGCTCTAACCTTCCAAAACCCTCCATTTTAAAGGGTTTACATATTATAACTCAGAAAGCATGACATTTCCAGCGGTAAAATGTTTACCATTATTAACATGTTAGACATCTTTGGAAAGCTTAGATTCTCCACAATTCAACCACCTAGTTCATTTTTTGGACATAGCGAGCACCAAAGCACAATCACAGCAGCATGTCATACTGTAGCATGACAAAGCAGCCCTAACAAGCAAGCATGTCTTTATTACTGCTGTTCAAAAATGACCTATTGATTTGGCGAATAAAAAAATAACTTTGAGTCTTGTTTGAACTGATGCAGCTTGGATATTTTACTCACCGAAGTTTCATGTATATATTCAGAATCTAGAAGGTGTTAGCTTTCAAATAACGTATCACACATGTTATTTGGGCTTACAGTTACTCAGTTATTTGCTTTTCCATTTGGGTATGCAAAATAGGCGAATTTCCCAGAAATGAGGTGGATAATAAGAGGCTAAAGCATGGTAAACATTTAGTTTTCATGTGGGTTCTGCACTCGGTCGGGTTCCCCCTCCTCGAAGTAGAAACGGACCAGAATCAGCTCTCCTGTTCTCTGTAGATCAGGTTTTTGTGATCTAGATCTAGAGCAACCTGTTCAGCCATCTTTGTCATCCAGAATGACAGACGTTTTCCCAAAGGAAGCTTAGAGTTTGAGCTTGTTCGCTGAGGTTTTATTGGCTCCTCTTGCGGTTCAGCCTAGTATTCATTGATTCAGTCATCCATTCCATAAAATAGAATAATAAAATAGAATGAAATTATATATAATAAGGTCTAGACAGACCAATCTAGATCAGCAAGTCTAGATGAACCGGTCTAGATGACTCAGTTTAGATGAACCAGCCTAGATGAATCGGTCCAGATAAACCAGCGTAGATGACTTTGTGTAGATGAACCAGTCTAGATGAATCGGTCTAGATCAACCAGTCTAGATGAATCGGTCTAGATGAACCAGTCTAGATGAATTGGTCCAGATGAACCAGCCTAGATGACTCGGTCTAGACTAACCAGTCTAGGTGAACCAGTCTAGATGATTTGGTCTAGATGAATCGGTCCAAATGAACCAGTCCAGATTAATCGGTCTAGATGAACCAGCCTAGATGACTTGGTCTGGAAGAACCAGTCTAGATGAATCTGTCTAGATCAACCAGTCTAGATGAATCGGTCTAGATGAACCAGTCTAGATGAATTGGTCCAGATGAACCAGCCTAGATGACTCGGTCTAGACTAACCAGTCTAGGTGAACCAGTCTAGATGATTTGGTCTAGATGAATCGGTCCAAATGAACCAGTCCAGATTAATCGGTCTAGATGAACCAGCCTAGATGACTTGGTCTGGAAGAACCAGTCTAGATGAATCTGTCTAGATTAACGAGTCTAGATGAATCGGTCCAGATGAACCAGCCTAGATGACTCGGTCTAGATTAACCAGTCTAGGTGAACCAGTCTAGATGAATCGGTCCAGATGAACCAGTCTAGATGAATCAGTCTAAATGAATCGGTCCAGATGAACTAGTCTAGATGACTCGGTCTAGATTAACCAGTCTAGGTGAACCAGTCTAGATGAATCGGTCCAGATGAACCAGTCTAGATGAATCAGTCTAAATGAATCGGTCCAGATGAACTAGTCTAGATGACTCGGTCTAGATGAACCAGTCTAGATGAATTCTGTCTACATGAATCTGTCCAGATGAACCAGCCTAGATGAACCGGTCTAGATGAATTGGTCTAAATTAATCAGTCCAGATGAACCAGTCTAGATGAATCGGTCTAGATGGATCGGTCTAGATATACCAGACTACATCAACCAGTTTTACTGAACCAGTCTAGATCAACCAGTCTACATTGACTAGTCTAACTGAACCAGTCTTCAGTCCTGGCTGACCTTTACTGTGGGCCTTGGTGGTATTTACCTAATCAATCAGTGAACCCAGTGATCTAACCAGCAGCTTCTATCTAACTAAAATCTGCTCTATCCATCGGTTCTAGGTAAATTGTCTCTATGGTTTTAATAATCTCTCCCAGCAGAGATCAGAGACCTTCTTCGGCCTCTAGATTGTAGATGTGTCTAAATATTAAAGTCAGCAATCATATCAGATACGGAGGGACCTGAACGGTGGTGTTGAAGGACTGTTCTGATTCCTGCAGGGACTACCAGGATGTGGAGGCAGCCTTGGACGCCATGAAGAACGTGGCCAGGCTCATCAACGAGAGGAAACGGCGCCTGGAAAACATTGACAAGATCGCCCAGTGGCAGAGTTCAATAGAAGACTGGGAGGTCTGTCCCCAACGCTGTTCTGACATCTGTTAGCGGGCTGAGGAAAAGGTAGCATGAGTGTCTGTTCTGGCTCCCGCAGGGTGAGGACGTTCTGGTCAGAAGCTCTGAGCTCATCTTCTCTGGGGAGATGACCAAGCTATCCCAGCCACAGACCAAGGGCCAGCAGAGGATGTTCTTCCTCTTTGACCATCAGATGGTTTATTGCAAAAAGGTACTGAAGCCATTTTCTATTAAATCTGAGGCTCAGAAAGTATTAATGGTCTTCACCTTCCAGCCATTTGGTTGTCCTCCTAGCAGAGGGGAGGCCTTCTTAGAGCAGCTAGTATACAGTTGTTGTGCAAAATTATATCCTGCAGATAATGAATAAATGATTAACTAGAACTGGAGTTATAGTTAATTATTTAACTTATTCAAAATTGGGGGTAAAATCAATTTTGTGTTCTTAGTTGAATAATTGTAGCTTTAGTCTGCTTACTTACCAGGGTTTGTGGTTTCACCTCTGGATAGTTCCTGGAAAGGCTGTTTAAGTCCAGGTATCCACCAATCTAGTGACCCAGGCTAAGTTATCAGCAGAGCTATTAATTACCAATAAAGAAGCTTTTATCTCTGTTTATTCACACTGTTACCAAAGGGGGTGGATCTGACCTGAGTGATAAATCGTCCGCTATATGAAACACAGAACTACTACAAGTTAAACAATGACGTCTTTATTCTAATAATTCAGGATTACAGAAAATCTAACATCTATGCAAACACTACACTCTAGAAAATAAACACAAGGAGGAATAAATGAATAGTTTAAAAATAAAACCCTAAGAGTCAGTTTAAGTGGCTTCTGAGACTGTTGAAGATAGGCCAGATGTTAATACATTCACTAATGTCTGTTGGAATAGCAGCAGGTATAATAACAGTACAATTAATCAACATTAAAATAATACATTCAGCTTCAAATAGTTAAAATGCATTAAACAAACAGCAGCAGAAGTCGTTTTAGCAAAGGTATGTGTGTGTGGGGAAGGCATGTTAATGTATGAGAGACTCCCTCTTCATGTGATGGGGGGGGGTGGTAACACTGGCCCTCACCCACGTGACCACACACGGTTGAATGTGATAACTCTATAACTACTTTAAAGCAGAAACAACCAAAACCAGGACAGGAAAGAGAAGGAGGAAGAAATCTCGCCTGCAGCTTTCACAGCACAGTTATTTCAACCAATGAACCAGAACTCTTATAACCAACACAGATTAACATCAGCATCAATTTAGATCCCTGATCACCTGTCTCTCTCGCCGAGCGCAGCACCTCATTAATGCATCAAAAGAAAAGTGGAGGGATATTACTTTGAGATGCCTTCGGTCCGGGAGGGGGGGCTGGGGGTTACGATGGTCCGGCTCCAGCCACACGTGGGTCTTCTCCACCACAGGATCCGTTCTCAGAAAAGTTTCAGTTTGATGCTACAGCAGAGGGCCTGATGTGGTTGTAGGTGGAGGAAGTTAACTTACGGAGACTATAAAAAAAAAGGCGTCCCTTTGCTGATAGGCCGTGATTTCTGCAGCGAGGTCCTCAAAAAAAAGGAAGGGGGGGGGGACTCCACTCAGCATTCAGCTACGGAGGTTTCTGTCTCCCCAGTTAGCGCGGCCGCTATGCACGATGGGACACTGCGATCCGTGACTTTTGATGCAGGAAAATGAAAGCTACTTCCAGTTAGCTTTCTTTTAGCATTTCATGTGAAATGGGGTCTCTCCTTACAGGCGATGGAACCCAGGAGAAGGAGGAAGATTTAGTTTGTGCTCTGAGTTTTAAACCATGAGTGACGTAGGGGTATTCCTGTTGAAGTATCAGTCTGTCGGTCCGTTTTGGCTGGATCTCAGGTAGGAACCGGTTCCTATAACGCTGAAACCCAGAAGGTCACTGATTCTGCAGCAATCCCTCGAAGCAAGCAGCATTCAGGTCAGGTTCTCCTCAACCAGAGGAACTTTCTATGTTCGCCTTTAGTGGATCCATCCTGGAGAGGAATAGATGAGCTGTGATCCAGGATCCAGAGTCCAGGTCCAGTTCAGCCAGAGGAGACCGGTGGGAGACAGAAGAAGCTGAATAGGAAGGACAGGGCCAGGAGGGGGCTTCGTGCTGAACCTTCTGTTGTTGTTTCAGGACCTTCTGCGCAGAGACATCCTGTACTACAAGGGACGCATGGACATGGACCTGATAGATGTGATGGACGTGGAGGATGGCAGAGAGAAGGACTTCAACATCAGTGTGAAGAACGGTCTGAAGCTGCGGGTCCGGGGCAGCGACGAGGTCCACCTCCTGTGTACCAAGAAACCCGAACAGAAGCAGCGCTGGATCCGGGCCTTCGCAGAGGAGAGGAAGCAGGTCCACCAGGATCAGGAGACAGGTTTGACTTTATCTCAGCTTCCGGTTTAGTTCAGGGTAGAGGGAGCCGTTCAAAGCAGAACTTCCTCCCGACCCATCTGCAGGTCCGCAGGATGCTGATGTTCTCTGAAGAACCAGAGGCCAGAACCAGAACTTCCATCCAGGTTCTACAGGTTCAGCAGTTATCTTTGACTTTCAGGTTGTTTCGAGGTTCCTCTGGGTGACCCATTCTATTCAGTTTATTTCTACAGCTCTAGCCCACAACATCTAGTCTGGAGTCGCTCTCCAGAAACAATCCAATCAGTTCATTCAGCAGAACCAGAACCAGGCTCAGTGTGGGCGGCCATCTGCTGAGACTGACTGGTGTTCATGGGGACAGAGAAAAATAACATAGAAGCTCTGATCTATAAGCATTTTCTCTATTAACGGTAACAGTCTTAAGTGCTGATGGCAGCAGATCAGCTTACTGCTGTCCTTCTGACCTGGATGAGATGAAGGACGTAATCTGAAGGCTGATCTCTGCTTAAGAACGTTTCTCCATCTGTTTTTCAGGCTTCTCTCTCACCGAAGTCCAGAAGAAACAAGCCATGGTGAATGCCTTCAGAGGTCATCCAGCAGGGAAACCCAAAGGTCAGCAGCCTGGTTGCTCTTATAGTTCCAGAGCAGAACATCCAGTCTGTAGACCATCCAACATCAGCAAACACCTCTTTGGGCCCTCTTCAGGGTGACAGTGGAAGAGTTTGGACCACAACCAAGGAATCTGACCTTTCTGCCACTCTGAGCTCAATAAACAAACATTAAATACGGTGGGAGGGAAAATTTCTAATGTCAAAACATAGAAATAAAGTATTGACCTTGGACCGGTACCGGTACAGACAGCGGGACAGCTGGCCCTGATGGTCCCCTGCAGACTTTTTAGATTGGACCTGTCCTTTTTGGGAATAAGACAAACCACACAGAGATGCAATGCTGCAAGATTTTTTATCTTCAGGTCATGTTAGAACAGGTAATTAAACTTTAGAACCAGGCAGATGTTCTCTACTTTCATAGTTCTACTGAGGACAACAGCAGCAGTGTCTGGATCAACTGCAGCTGTCTAATCTACTTTCATAGTTCTACTGAGGACAACAGCAGCAGTGTCTGGATCAACTGCAGCTGTCTAATCTACTTTCATAGTTCTACTGAGGACAACAGCAGCAGTGTCTGGATCAACTGCAGCTGTCTGATCTACTTTCTTAGTTCTAGTGAGGATGCAGGCAGCAGCATCTAGATCAGCTGTCTGATTTACTTTCTTAGATGACATTTAAGTGACAGGTGACCCCGTACAGAAACCACATCCAGGCAAATGAGCTCTGAGGAACTAACAGACTCTGCAGAATAGGAGAATAGAGATAGAATGAAGCAGAATGATGAAAAAGGGGTCCCTATGTCCTCCAGCAGTCTAAGCCTATAGCAGCAGAACTATAGAGATAGCTCAGGATAACCTGAGCCACTCTAACTAGAAGCTTTATCAAAAAGGAAAGTTTTAAGCCTAGCCTTAAAAGTAGACAGGGTGTCTGCCTCACGGACTAAAACTGGTAGTTGGTTCCACAGGAGCCTGAGAACTAAAAGATCTGCCTCCCATTCTACTTTTAGAAATTCTAGGAACCACTAGTAAACCTGCAGATTGAGAGCGAAGTGCTCTGTTAGGAACATAAGGAACAATCAGATCTCTGATATCAGATGGAGCTTGGCCATTTAAGGCTTTATATGTGAGAAGGAGGATTTTAAATTCTATTCTGGATTTAACAGGAAGCCAATGAAGAGAAGCCAGGATAGGCGAGATATGATCTCTCTTTTTCATTTTCATCAGAACTCTGGCTGCAGCATTTTGGATCAGCTGAAGGCTTTTAACTACAGTTTGTGGACTTCCTGATAGTAAAGAATTACAATAGTCCAGCCTTGAAGTAACAAATGGGTCCAGTGGTTCTGGATGTTCTGCTCATTGATAAATGATGGAGCTTCACTTGTAGAGTCCGTGTTTGAAGGCAGCAGTGCTGGTCCAGCCTCTCATGTTCTGCTCTCTCTGCCCGCAGTGACCCGGCCGTATTGTGACTTCCTGCTACGTCAGAAACATCCGTCCCTCCCCACCGCCCTGCCCCAGCAGCAGGTCTTCATGCTGGCCGAGCCAAAGCGCAAAACCACCTTCTGGCATAACATAGGTAGACTGACACCTTTCAAGAAATGAACCAAAGCAGAGAGGAGCTCTCTGCTGGTGCCTGCATGGACCCTTTCAATGGTTCCTCTTTTCTTTCCCATCTAAACCTTTGATGGCTCATGGACCGGACAGGTGAAGCTGACTGTGATGGGATGGGGGCGGGCTGGTTTGAAAGCACTTTATTGGTTGGATAACAATCAGACATGGGAGCAGTCTCTGTGGACACTGGTCTAAACAGCAGAGGGAACCGCTCTGCTTCTTTAGACCTTCGACCTCTGCTGGGTGTAATGGACTTCTGACTGAAAAAGTTTCCTCCACTTCTCTATGCTTCTGTTCTATGATTTGCCAACTTCTTCTTCTGTTATTATCTGATAATGTGATATGGTTGCCTCCATGTTCATGCTGGTTCTGTCTGCTTTAAAAGGGAAACAGGTTGTGTTTTTGGATCCTTTCCAAGTTGTTTTCAGTGTCTTGTGGACTCTGTCTTTGGCTCTTCTTTGGAAGAACGATGCACCAAACTTGACTCCAGCCAAAGAAGATAAGGAAATTCCATTTCCTCATCAGACGAAGGTCCGAGGTCCGGAGGAACCATTAGCGCTTTGCTTCAGTCTGATGTTTGACTCTCCTCTCGTCTCCCACTGACTGAGAGAAACCAGCCGCTCTGAGCTCCTCTCCATGCCATGTTCTGTTGTTTTACACAGTGCCATCTGAGATGTGACACACATAGATATAACTATACTGTGAAGAAGTGTTTTTTATAACTCTGGTGAGTGCTGATGTAACCGAGCAGCCTCCTCCTCTTCTGGTTCTTTGATCTAGCAGTGCTTCTCGTCTCCAGTGTTCCTGCTCCGTGCTGGAGTCTGGCCTCAGATCAGCACAGCAGCTATGTCAACAACTTCTACTTTCTGTTCAAATGT
This sequence comes from Cyprinodon tularosa, assembly GCF_016077235.1. NCBI lineage: Eukaryota > Metazoa > Chordata > Actinopteri > Cyprinodontiformes > Cyprinodontidae > Cyprinodon > Cyprinodon tularosa. Next base: position 162,684 of record NW_024037808.1, read on the forward strand.
TATCTGATATTAAACATTCCTTACAGAAACACTGACTCCTTATTAACATGGTTCCAGCTCTATATTCTAACAACTTTGTTTTATTTCTCAGTGTTTGTAGGTGGTGGACCAGATCCTGGAAATCTCTAATTAAAATTAGAGCGTAATGGTTAACTCTAATGGTAAGGCCTAATAGTAGAGCCTAATGGTTGAGCCTAATAGTAGAGCCTAATGCTAGACTGTAATGGTAAGGCAAAATGGTGGAGCCTAAAAGTAGTACCGAAAAATGAAATGACGTTTCCTTATCATTAAGGATAAAATATTGATCTTGCACATGTAAAAAAAATCTATATATTTTGAAATATTTTAGATTATAATTTAACATAAAGATTATAAAAACATATCTATGTTAAAATCTTTGTTATAGTGTAATGGTAGAGCCTAATAGTAGAATCTAATGGTAGGGCCTACTGGTAGAACATAATGGCAGAGCCCAATGGTAGAACCTTATGGTGGAACCTAATGGAAGATCCCAATGATAGAGCCCAATGTTATAACCTAATGTTACAGCCTAATGGTGGAACCTAATGTTAGAGCCTAATAGTAGAGCCCAATGGCAGAGCCCAATGTTAGAACCTAACCGTAGAACTTAATGGTAGAGACTCATGTTGGAGCCCAATGGTAGGACCTAATGGTAGAGTTTAAAGGTAGAATCAAATGGTAGAGCCTAATAGTAAAGCCCCTTGGAAGAACCTAACGATAGAGCCTAATAGTAAAACTTAACAGTAGAGCCTAATGGTAGAGCCTTATGTCATGGCCTAATGGTAGAGGCTAATGGTAGAGCCCAATGGTACAGCCTAACGGTAGGGCCAGATGGTAGATCCCCATGGTAGAGCCCAATGGTAGAACCTAATGGTAAAACGTAATGGTAGAATCTAATGGTAGAGCCCAGTGGTAGAACCAAATCGCAGAGCGTAATGGTAGAATCCAATGTTAGACCCAAATGGTAGATCCCTAATGTAGAGCCCAATGGTAGAACCTAAATGTAGAGCGTAATGGTAGAAACTAATGGTAGAGCCTATTGGAAGAACCTAATGGTAGAGCCTAAAGGTAGAATCTAATGGTAGAGCCTAATGGTAGAGCCTATTGAAAGAACATAATGGTAGAGCCTATTGGAAGAACCTAATGGTAGAGCCTAAAGGTAGAATCTAATGGTAGAGGCTAATGGTAGACTCTAATAGCTGAGCCTAATGTTCGAGCCCAATGGTAGAGTCCAATGTTAGAACCTAACCATAGAGCCTAATGGTAGAGCCCAATGGTACAACCTAATGGTATAGCCTAATGGTAGATCCCTATGGTAGAGCCAAATAGTAGAACCTAATTGTAGAGCCTAATGGTAGAATCTAAAGGTAGAGTCTAATGGTAGAACCTAATTGTAGGATCTAATGGTAGAACATAATGGTAGAGCCTAATGGTAAATTATAATGGTATAATCTAAAGCTAGAGTATAATGGTATAGCTGAATGGAAGGGCCTAATGGTAGAGCCTAGTGGTAGAACATAATGGTAGAGGCTAGTTGTTATGATTCTGGCCTTCCTGCTGGTTTTACCCTCTGCTCTGTGTCAGCAATGAAGTTTAATTTAAGCCTAAAGGTAGACTCTAATGGTAGATGATAATGGTAGAGCCTAATAGTAGAATCTAATGGTAGAGCCTAATGGTAGAGCCTATTAAAAGAACATAATGGTAGAGCCTAATAGTAGAATCTAATGGTAGAGGCTAATGGTAGACTCTAATAGCTGAGCCTAATGTTCGAGCCCAATGGTAGAGTCCAATGTTAGAACCTAACCATAGAGCCTAATGGTAGAGCCCAATGGTACAACCTAATGGTATAGCCTAATGGTAGATCCCTATGGTAGAGCCAAATAGTAGAACCTAATTGTAGAGCCTAATGGTAGAATCTAAAGGTAGAGTCTAATGGTAGAACCTAATTGTAGGATCTAATGGTAGAACATAATGGTAGAGCCTAATGGTAAATTATAATGGTATAATCTAAAGCTAGAGTATAATGGTATAGCTGAATGGAAGGGCCTAATGGTAGAGCCTAGTGGTAGAACATAATGGTAGAGGCTAGTTGTTATGATTCTGGCCTTCCTGCTGGTTTTACCCTCTGCTCTGTGTCAGCAATGAAGTTTAATTTAAGCCTAAAGGTAGACTCTAATGGTAGAGCCTAATAGTAGAATCTAATGGTAGAGGCTAATGGTAGACTCTAAAGGTTGAGCCTAATAGTAGAATCTAACGGTAGAGGCTAATGATAGACTCTAATAGTAGAGGCTAATGTTAGAGCCCAATGGTAGAGCCCAATGTTAGAACCTAACCATAGAGCCTAATGGTAGAGCCTAATGGCAGAAACTGATAGTAGAGCCAAATGGTAGATCCCTATGGTAGAGCCCAATGGTAGAACCTAATAGTAGAATCTAATGACGGAGCCCAATGGTAGAACCTAATGGTAGAATCTAATGAAAGAGCCTAATGGTAGACACCTAACGGTAGACCCCAAATGGTAGAGCCCTAACGGTAGACCCCTAATGGTAGACCCCTAATGGTAGACCTCTCACGGTAGAGCCCTAATGGTAGACCCCTAACGGTAGAGCCCTAACAGTAGATCCCTAATAGTAGACCCCTAATGGTAGACCTCTCACGGTAGAGCCCTAATGGTAGACCCCTAACGGTAGAGCCCTAACAGTAGATTCCTAATAGTAGACCCCTAATGGTAGACCTCTCACGTTAGAGCCCTAATGGTAGAGCCCTAATGGTAGAGCCCTAACAGTAGACCCCTAACAGTAGACACCTAATGGTAGAGCCCTAATGGTAGACACTTAACATTAGAGCCCTAATGGTAGATCCCTAATGGTAGACCCCTAATGGTAGAGCCCTAACAGTAGACCCCTAAAGGTTGAGCCCTAATGGTAGACCCCTATCAGTAGAACCCTAACAGTAGACCCTTCACGGTAGAGCCCTAATGGTAGGCCCCTAACAGTAGGGCCCTAACAGTAGACCCCTAATGGTAGACACCTAACGGTAGACCCCAAATGGTAAAGCCCTAACAGTAGACCCCTAATTGTAGAGTCCTAATGTTAGACACCTAACGGTAGAGCCCTAACTGTAGATCCCTAATAGTAGACCCCTAATGGTAGACCTCTCACGGTTGAGCCCTAATGGTAGAGCCCTAACAGTAGACTGCTAACAGTAGACACCTAATGGTAGACCCTTAATGGTAGAGCCCTAACAGTAGACCCCTAATGGTAGACACCTAACGTCAGAGCCCTAATGGTAGAGCCCTAACAGTAGACCCCTAATGGTAGACACCTAACGTCAGAGCCCTAATGGTAGAGCCCTAACGGTAGAGCCCCAATGGTAGAGCCCTTATGGTAGAGCCCTAACAGTAGACCCCTAATGGTAGACACCTAACGGTAGACCCCAAATGGTAAAGCCCTAACAGTAGACCCCTAATTGTAGAGTCCTAATGTTGGACACCTAACGGTAGAGCCCTAACTGTAGATCCCTAACAGTAGACCCCTAATGGTAGACCTCTCACGGTTGAGCCCTAATGGTAGAGCCCTAACAGTAGACTGCTAACAGTAGACACCTAATGGTAGACCCTTAATGGTAGAGCCCTAACAGTAGACCCCTAATGGTAGACACCTAACGTCAGAGCCCTAATGGTAGAGCCCTAACAGTAGACCCCTAATGGTAGACACCTAACGTCAGAGCCCTAATGGTAGAGCCCTAACGGTAGAGCCCCAATGGTAGAGCCCTTATGGTAGAGCCCTAACAGTAGACCCCTAATGGTAGACACCTAACGTCAGAGCCCTAATGGTAGAGCCCTAACTGTAGATCCCTAATAGTAGACCCCTAATGGTAGACCTCTCACGGTTGAGCCCTAATGGTAGAGCCCTAACAGTAGACTGCTAACAGTAGACACCTAATGGTAGACCCTTAATGGTAGAGCCCTAACAGTAGACCCCTAATGGTAGACACCTAACGTCAGAGCCCTAATGGTAGAGCCCTAACAGTAGACCCCTAATGGTAGACACCTAATGTCAGAGCCCTAATGGTAGAGCCCTAACGGTAGAACCCCAATGGTAGAGCCCTTATGGTAGAGCCCTAACAGTAGTAGCCTAACGGTAGAAAAACAGAGACATCTAATAGGAGACTTTGTCGGCAGAGGACCGTTAAAGTTCTTCAGAAATGCAGTGTGGAGCCATGCAGAGGTTCACAAAGTTCGCATTACAGAAACAGGAAGTTGGGACTTTGTTAAAATTTTATTGTATAATATTCCATATCATCTGCTCATGATAACAGAGTTACACCAACTACTGAAGCAAGATGCTATTCTAAATTCTCAGAGCTATGTGGCAGTATAACAGTGGAAACAGGTCTAGCTCAGTAGATGTAGCAGACAGCAGTTCCAACGTTAGGATGGTATAGGATTCAGCAGAATCTAAAGGGCATTAAAAGTTTTCTGCCTAATATCTAAATCCAGCTAAGATGAGGCAGACATATTTTATATGAGGCTGTGTGCGTGATGGAGAACAAAACAAGGGCAGACTGGAACTGAGCTGCTGCCCTAGAAAGATGTTTCCCCTCTGTTCAGGACGCTTACTTCACCTCAGGGGCGTCAATACTATACAGCGGCACAATAGGGCACCAAAAAAAAAAATGCGGGCACGCAAGGCGCTTGGGCAAAACATTTTTTTGGGAAATTATTTATTTAAAAAAAGCATTGGCTCAGATCATTAATGCAAGCATGCAAGGAAATACTTTAAAGCACCTATTTATTATTATAAAGCGTCATAAATTTATTGTACAATCAGATTATTTTCTGCATCATTAAATATCTACCTGAACCAAACTGAATTGAATTGACCCACTTGTGAACTTAACTGTATGTAATCAACTACTGATGAAAGCACAATTTATCTCCATAAATATCTGTCAGCAAACATGAACCTGAAAACTTGAAATGTGCAACTGTAAAAGAAAACAACAAACAAAAGACATGGTCCTATGACGGTGTGATGGTGATGATCCTATGACGGTTCTGATGGTGAAGATCCTATGACGGTGTGATGGTGATGATCCTATGATGGTGTATATCATGGCCAGAAAGATGGGAAAGCTGGAGTTAGCGTCTCGGCTACGTTTTAGCGAAGCTGTCGATCAGCTGTGACTGGCTTAATTTGGAGAGTTCTCCAAACCAACCGACATGATGGCGGATGGTGAAGGCTGTCTTGCCCCATTCTGCTCCTCATAATTATGATCTTAATTAAATTTCTGCCCAACGGGATTCATACATTGTTTTCTGTATTGAACGGTAATCAGCATTAATTATAAACTTGCTGCCGTTTCTCCTCTTTCTCCTCTCAGCGGTGGGAGCGCTCACCCGGCTGGAGGAGTGTCTGTTGAGCTGGTGAGGCCTGGCAGCTCATCCATCTGTACTGCGGATCTTACAGTTGGAGCCAGAGCGGACCTGGCATTACATGGCTTAGTTTCTGCATCCATCGCTCACTTCTAATCTATCCTGAGGATTTTTCTCTTGCCTCATTTGTTTCCCACCTGGTTATCAGTTAGGTTGTACAATCAATGTTATAATCAGTGATTCTTTACTAGGACCACTGTGTTTCTTTATGATAAGATATGACAAACTCCTGGCTCTGTGTTAAAGGCAACTCTGGGGCTGCTGCATGCTCAGAGTGGCCGTTACTGGAAGTGGATTCTGATTACTCCTTCTGCATATGTCAGATTTAAATTCTAACTACAGTGGTAGTCTATAGGACTATTTTAAGAAAAAAAATGTAAACATACATTCTGTAGATTTCCCCATTCATTTTTTAAAAGGCATAATTAAATAAATCAATAAAAAAATCAGTGCCCCAGGCATACCCAGGCACCGCAGATCCACAACGGGGCAGTGCCCCTGTTAAAAGCCGATGCTTCACCTCTTGGCTGATTGGGCATACTGCGAAGCATAGGACCTCCTGATGTTCTCATCCCCTTCCATCTCTGCTCCAGATTCCTCCTCTTCATCTTCCTCTTCTTCATCTTCATCCTCTTCCTGTGCTAGCTCCTCCTCCTCCATGCCTCCATGGCGTTTTGGGTTGATGTGAGGCTGTAAAAGAAGACCAGCATGTCCAGCATGTGTTCTTCATTAGCCCAGATCATGCTCAGACTTACTGTGCTCACTGATCCATGGTGCTGACTGGGCTGCTGTCTGCGGCTGTGGTCAGAGGTCTCTGGGGAGTCCAGGGCCCGGCCCCTCCAGGAGCCCAGAGGAAGGCTGGAGTAATGGGCTGTTGGGGGAGGCGAGCGGCTGCTGATGGAGCGTTCTAGAGGCCACATCTGGGAGTCAAGCATCCTAATTCTGCCAGTGAAGAGCTGTGACAGGGGAGGAGGTCATACCATTCACTGCTGAAGCCTAACTGAGCTAACTCTAGAGATTTCAGATCATCCAGTGGGCTGCAGCATCAAAGAACACCTGAGTTCAAACTTTTTTCAAATCTAGACATCATTAGTTACAGAAAAATGCTAATGACATCATCAACAGAGGGAGAAAACCTGAAAGATACTGGGCCTTCAGCTGTTCAAGTCATTGCACTGAAGCTTGTAGTTCTAATTTGACTTGCATCATTCAGGTGTGTTTCTGTCTCATAATGGCATTCATTAAGGCAAAGTGTTCTTCTGTGGTCCCAAGAAAGATAAAGGATCAGGAACTACACTAACTACACAGACTGGAACTACAGGAACAGGAACTATAACAACAGGAAATACAGGATAGGAAATACAGGAACGGGAACTACAGGAACTACAGGGACAGGGACTACATGAACTATAGGAACAGAACCTACAGGAACAGCAGTGAAAGGAACTACAGGAACAGGAGCTACAGAAACTACAAGAACAGAAACTCTAGGAAAAGGAACAAAAGGAGCTACAGGAACAGGATCTGTAGGAACAGGTACTACAGAAACAGGAACTACAGGAAAAGGAACTATAGGAACAGTACCTATGGTAGCAGGAACTATGAGAAAAGGAACTGTAGGAACAGGAACTACAGGAACAGGATCTACAGAAACAACAGGAACTGTAGGAAGAGCTACTGTAGGAACTGGAACTGTAGGCACAGGAACTGTAGAAACAGGAACTACAAGAACAGGAACTACAGAAACTACAGGAACAGGAACTACAGGAACATGAGCTACAGAAACTACATGAACAAAAACTCTAGGAAAAGGAACTAAAGGAGCTACAGGAACAGGATCTGTAGGAACAGGTACTACAGGAGCAAGAACTAAAGAAACTACAGGAACATGAACTACAGGGACAGGAACTACAGGAACTGTAGGAACAGGAACTACAGGAACAGCAACTACAAGAACAGGAACTACAGAAACTACAGGAACAGGAACTATAGGAACAGGAACTACAGGAGCAAGAACTAAAGAAACTACAGGAACATGAACTACAGGGACAGGAACTACAGGAACTGTAGGAACAGGAACTACAGGAACAGCAACTATAACAACAGGAACTATTTTTCAATTCAATTCAGTTTATTTATATAGCGCCAAATTCACAACACATGTCATCTCAAGGCACTTTACAGTTCAACCAGATCAAATTGATACAAAGTTTTCTATCTAAGGAAAACCAGTTGATTGCATTGACTCATTGACTCAAATACAATCCCCCACACTAAGCATGCTTGTAGCGACAGTGGAGAGGAAAAACTCCCTTTTAACAGGAAGAAACCTCCAGCAGAACCAGGCTCAGTGTGAGCGGCCATCTGCCGAGGCCGACTGGGGTTCAAGGAGACAGAAGCAGACATAGAAAAAGCAGCTGTAAAAGGCGGCCCCGTCCAGGAAACACACAGCCAGGCAGACGAGCTCCAAGGCAGCTCCCATGCCAGAGGACGAAGAAAGCACATCCACTCAGTCACGGTCAGAGAAACAGGACCACACTGGAAAACAGGCCGATCTCCAACATCTATAAACAAGGGTGTTGATAGAAGCAGCACAGCTGATGTTTCTTTCCAGGATGACGTCACAGCCAAACAGGAACAGACGAGGCAAAGCTACTCTGAGGAAAAGCAGAGAGAGCAGAAGGTTAGAGATTGAACTAACAGATTCTGCAGAATAGGAGAACAGAGAGAGAATGAAGCAGAATGATGAAATGGGGGTCCCTATGTCCTCCAAAAGTCTAAGCCTATAGCAGCATAACTATAGAGATAGCTCAGGATAACCTGAGCCACTCTAACTATAAGCTTTATCAAAAAGGAAAGTTTTAAGCCTAGCCTTAAAAGTAGACAGGGTGTCTGCCTCACGGACTAAAACTGGTAGTTGGTTCCACAGGAGAGGAGCCTGATAACTAAAAGATCTGCCTCCCATTCTACTTTTAGAAATTCTAGGAACCACTAGTAAACCTGCAGATTGAGAGCGAAGTGCTCTGTTAGGAACATAAGGAACAATCAGATCTCTGATATCAGATGGAGCTTGGCCATTTAAGGCTTTATATGTGAGAAGGAGGATTTTAAATTCTATTCTTGATTTAACAGGAAGCCAATGAAGAGAAGCCAGGATAGGCGAGATATGATCTCTCTTTTTAATTTTCATTAGAACTCTGGCTGCAGCATTTTGGATCAGCTGAAGGCTTTTAACTACAGTTTGTGGACTTCCTGATAGTAAAGAATTACAATAGTCCAGCCTTGAAGTAACAAATGCATGGACTAGTTTCTCAGCATCACCCCTGGACAGGATATTTCTAATTTTTGCAATGTTCCTCAGATGAAAGAAGGAAATTCTAGAAACCTCTTTGATGTGGGATTTAAATGACAGGTCCTGATCAAAAACAACACCAAGATTTTTTACTTTATTATCTGAAATCAGTTTAATCCCATCCAAATGAAGTGACTGGCTAATCAGTTTCTTTTTCAGAGACTCTGGTCCAAAGACTATAACTTCTGTTTTGTCTGCATTCAGAACTATAGGAACAGAAACTATGGGAACGGGAACAGGGGGAACAGGAACTACAGGAAATAAAAGAACAGGAACTAAAGGAACTAGAAGAACAGGAAATACAAGAACAGGAACTATAGGACCAAGAACTATAGGAACAGGAACTAGAAGAACAGCAACTGTAGGACCAGGAACTCTAGCAACAGGAAATTAGCAGCTCCATGCTGCTGAGTAGATGAGGCCCTTGAAGTTTCCCGCTTCCTCTCTTGATTCATTATTTGAGTTGTTGGTTTTATTTGTTTATTTTTTTTATTCAGGTTCCTCTTTTCTGATGCCAGCGTTCATTTGATGATCTGAAATAGTTCTGTTCTCTTTCTGTTCAGACTGTTCCAGCTTAGATACAGACCTCCAGGTCCTTCTCTGCATTCATGGCCTCCATGTTTTGGTACGTGTGGGAGAAGACCTCCAATGCTTTAGCATGAAAGAGCATCTCAACTGTGAGGAACTCTCTGAAAATGTTCTGCAAAGAGAAAGAACAAAGGGGGTTTAAAGAAGGAAGCAGTATCTGCTCGGCGATATGTGAACAGATCCAGACTTTAACATCTTCCAGTTTCTGCCTCTGGAAATGGGTCATGGTCTCCTCGAAGTGCTTGATGCTTTGCTGGGCGTTGGTGGAAGCCCTCTGAGCATCAACCTCTGCCTGCAAAAGCAACATGGTCTCATCTCACGGACTGTTGGCTCTGAAATACCAGGCTTTTCAAAATGATTTTACCTGAGCCTGCAGACATGAAGCAAGTCAAGGAAAATGATCTCAGTTAGATGATTGATCAGAGCGTATCGGCAGCCCTGGTCCTTCTGTGCACCCCTGATCAGACCAGGATGGACAAACCAAACCCTGGGAAGGCGCATTGGGCAGGTCAGAGTGTTTACATGTCTGCTTCTAATACTTCTACAGCAGGACTGATGTTGATGCTGTTCTTTTAACCCAGATAGAAACGCAGTGAAAGGAGTTGATGTTGTTCCCTTAACTAGGATAGAAACGCAGTGAAAGGAGTTGATGTTGTTCCCTTAACTAGGATAGAAACGCAGTGAAAGGAGTTGATGTTGTTCCCTTAACTATGATAGAAACGCAGTGAAAGGAGTTGATGTTGTTCCCTTAACTATGATAGAAACGCAGTGAAAGGAGTTGATGTTGTTCCCTTAACTTGGATAGAAACGCAGTGAAAGGAGTTGATGTTGTTCCCTTAACTAGGATAGAAACGCAGTGAAAGGAGTTGATGTTGTTCCCTTAACTGTGATAGAAACGCAGTGAAACGAGTTGATGTTGTTCCCTTAACTAGGATAGAAACGCAGTGAAAGGAGTTGATGTTGTTCCCTTAACTAGGATAGAAACGCAGTGAAAGGAGTTGATGTTGTTCCCTTAACTAGGATAGAAACGCAGTGAAACGAGTTGATGTTGTTCCTTTAACTGGATAGAAACGCAGTGAAAGGAGTTGATGTCGTTCCCTTAACTAGGATAGAAACGCAGTGAAAGGAGTTGATGTTGTTCCCTTAACTAGGATAGAAACGCAGTGAAAGGAGTTGATGTTGTTCCCTTAACTAGGATAGAAACGCAGTGAAAGGAGTTGATGTTGTTCCCTTAACTAGGATAGAAACGCAGTGAAAGGAGTTGATGTTGTTCCTTTAACTGGATAGAAACGCAGTGAAAGGAGTTGATGTCGTTCCCTTAACTAGGATAGAAACGCAGTGAAAGGAGTTGATGTTGTTCCCTTAACTATGATAGAAACGCAGTGAAAGGAGTTGATGTTGTTCCTTTAACTGGATAGAAACGCAGTGAAACGAGTTGATGTTGTTCCCTTAACTATGATAGAAACGCAGTGAAAGGAGTTGATGTTGTTCCCTTAACTTGGATAGAAACGCAGTGAAAGGAGTTGATGTTGTTCCCTTAACTAGGATAGAAACGCAGTGAAAGGAGTTGATGTTGTTCCCTTAACTATGATAGAAACGCAGTGAAACGAGTTGATGTTGTTCCCTTAACTAGGATAGAAACGCAGTGAAAGGAGTTGATGTTGTTCCCTTAACTTGGATAGAAACGCAGTGAAAGGAGTTGATGTTGTTCCCTTAACTAGGATAGAAACGCAGTGAAAGGAGTTGATGTTGTTCCTTTAACTATGATAGAAACGCAGTGAAAGGAGTTGATGTTGTTCCCTTAACTATGATAGAAACGCAGTGAAAGGAGTTGATGTTGTTCCCTTAACTATGATAGAAACGCAGTGAAAGGAGTTGATGTTGTTCCCTTAACTATGATAGAAACGCAGTGAAACGAGTTGATGTTGTTCCCTTAACTAGGATAGAAACGCAGTGAAAGGAGTTGATGTTGTTCCCTTAACTAGGATAGAAACGCAGTGAAAGGAGTTGATGTTGTTCCCTTAACTAGGATAGAAACGCAGTGAAAGGAGTTGATGTTGTTCCCTTAACTATGATAGAAACGCAGTGAAAGGAGTTGATGTTGTTCCCTTAACTATGATAGAAACGCAGTGAAAGGAGTTGATGTTGTTCCCTTAACTTGGATAGAAACGCAGTGAAAGGAGTTGATGTTGTTCCCTTAACTATGATAGAAACGCAGTGAAAGGAGTTGATGTTGTTCCCTTAACTTGGATAGAAACGCAGTGAAACGAGTTGATGTTGTTCCCTTAACTAGGATAGAAACGCAGTGAAAGGAGTTGATGTTGTTCCCTTAACTATGATAGAAACGCAGTGAAACGAGTTGATGTTGTTCCCTTAACTAGGATAGAAACGCAGTGAAAGGAGTTGATGTTGTTCCCTTAACTAGGATAGAAACGCAGTGAAAGGAGTTGATGTTGTTCCCTTAACTAGGATAGAAACGCAGTGAAAGGAGTTGATGTTGTTCCCTTAACTATGATAGAAACGCAGTGAAAGGAGTTGATGTTGTTCCCTTAACTATGATAGAAACGCAGTGAAAGGAGTTGATGTTGTTCCCTTAACTTGGATAGAAACGCAGTGAAAGGAGTTGATGTTGTTCCCTTAACTAGGATAGAAACGCAGTGAAAGGAGTTGATGTTGTTCCCTTAACTATGATAGAAACGCAGTGAAAGGAGTTGATGTTGTTCCCTTAACTATGATAGAAACGCAGTGAAACGAGTTGATGTTGTTCCCTTAACTAGGATAGAAACGCAGTGAAAGGAGTTGATGTTGTTCCCTTAACTAGGATAGAAACGCAGTGAAAGGAGTTGATGTTGTTCCCTTAACTAGGATAGAAACGCAGTGAAAGGAGTTGATGTTGTTCCTTTAACTGGATAGAAACGCAGTGAAAGGAGTTGATGTCGTTCCCTTAACTAGGATAGAAACGCAGTGAAAGGAGTTGATGTTGTTCCCTTAACTAGGATAGAAACGCAGTGAAAGGAGTTGATGTTGTTCCCTTAACTAGGATAGAAACGCAGTGAAAGGAGTTGATGTTGTTCCCTTAACTAGGATAGAAACGCAGTGAAAGGAGTTGATGTTGTTCCTTTAACTGGATAGAAACGCAGTGAAAGGAGTTGATGTCGTTCCCTTAACTAGGATAGAAACGCAGTGAAAGGAGTTGATGTTGTTCCCTTAACTAGGATAGAAACGCAGTGAAAGGAGTTGATGTTGTTCCCTTAACTAGGATAGAAACGCAGTGAAAGGAGTTGATGTCGTTCCTTTAACTTGGATAGAGACGCAGTAAAAGGAGTTGATGTTGTTCCTTTAACTAGGATAGAAAGGCAGTGAAAGGAGTTGATGTTGTTCCTTTAACTGGATAGAAACGCAGTGAAAGGAGTTGATGTTGTTCCTTTAACTAGGATAGAAAGGCAGTGAAAGGAGTTGATGTTGTTCCTTTAACTGGATAGAAACGCAGTGAAAGGAGTTGATGTTGTTCCTTTAACTAGGATAGAAACGCAGTGAAAGGAGTTGATGTTGTTCCCTTAACTAGGATAGAAAGGCAGTGAAAGGAGTTGATGTTGTTCCTTTAACTGGATAGAAACGCAGTGAAAGGAGTTGATGTTGTTCCTTTAACTAGGATAGAAACGCAGTGAAAGGAGTTGATGTTGTTCCCTTAACTATGATAGAAACGCAGTGAAAGGAGTTGATGTTGTTCCTTTAACTGGATAGAAACGCAGTGAAAGTAGTTGATGTCGTTCCTTTAACTCGGATAGAAAGGCAGTGAAAGGAGTTGATGTTGTTCCCTTAACTAGGATAGAAACGCAGTGAAAGGAGTTGATGTTGTTCCCTTAACTAGGATAGAAACGCAGTGAAAGGAGTTGATGTTGTTCCTTTAACTGGATAGAGACGCAGTGAAAGGAGTTGATGTTGTTCCCTTAACTAGGATAGAAAGGCAGTGAAAGGAGTTGATGTTGTTCCCTTAACTAGGATAGAAACGCAGTGAAAGGAGTTGATGTTGTTCCCTTAACTAGGATAGAAAGGCAGTGAAAGGAGTTGATGTTGTTCCCTTAACTAGGATAGAAACGCAGTGAAAGGAGTTGATGTTGTTCCTTTAACTGGATAGAAAGGCAGTGAAAGGAGTTGATGTTGTTCCCTTAACTAGGATAGAAACGCAGTGAAAGGAGTTGATGTTGTTCCTTTAACTGGATAGAAACGCAGTGAAAGGAGTTGATGTTGTTCCTTTAACTGGATAGAAACGCAGTGAAAGGAGTTGATGTTGTTCCTTTAACTCGGATAGAAAGGCAGTGAAAGTAGTTGATGTCGTTCCTTTAACTCGGATAGAGACGCAGTAAAAGGAGTTTATGTCGTTCCTTTAACTCGGATAGAGACGCAGTAAAAGGAGTTTATGTCGTTCCTTTAACTCGGATAGAAAGGCAGTGAAAGGAGTTGTGTCGTTCCTTTAACTCGGATAGAGACGCAGTGAAAGGAGTTTATGTCATTTTCTTTAACTCGGATAGAGACGCAGTGAAAGGAGTTGTGTCGTTCCTTTAACTCGGATAGAGACGCAGTGAAAGGAGTTTATGTCATTTTCTTTAACTCGGATAGAGACGCAGTAAAAGGAGTTTATGTCGTTTTCTTTAACTCGGATAGAGACGCAGTGAAAGTAGTTGATGTCGTTCCTTTAACTCGGATAGAAACGCAGTGAAAGGAGTTTATGTCGTTTTCTTTAACTCGGATAGAGACGCAGTGAAAGTAGTTGATGTCGTTCCTTTAACTCGGATAGAAAGGCAGTGAAAGGAGTTGATGTTGTTCCCTTAACTAGGATAGAAACGCAGTGAAAGGAGTTGATGTTGTTCCTTTAACTGGATAGAAACGCAGTGAAAGGAGTTGATGTCGTTCCCTTAACTAGGATAGAAACGCAGTGAAAGGAGTTGATGTTGTTCCCTTAACTATGATAGAAACGCAGTGAAAGGAGTTGATGTTGTTCCTTTAACTGGATAGAAACGCAGTGAAACGAGTTGATGTTGTTCCCTTAACTATGATAGAAACGCAGTGAAAGGAGTTGATGTTGTTCCCTTAACTTGGATAGAAACGCAGTGAAAGGAGTTGATGTTGTTCCCTTAACTAGGATAGAAACGCAGTGAAAGGAGTTGATGTTGTTCCCTTAACTATGATAGAAACGCAGTGAAACGAGTTGATGTTGTTCCCTTAACTAGGATAGAAACGCAGTGAAAGGAGTTGATGTTGTTCCCTTAACTTGGATAGAAACGCAGTGAAAGGAGTTGATGTTGTTCCCTTAACTAGGATAGAAACGCAGTGAAAGGAGTTGATGTTGTTCCTTTAACTATGATAGAAACGCAGTGAAAGGAGTTGATGTTGTTCCCTTAACTATGATAGAAACGCAGTGAAAGGAGTTGATGTTGTTCCCTTAACTATGATAGAAACGCAGTGAAAGGAGTTGATGTTGTTCCCTTAACTATGATAGAAACGCAGTGAAACGAGTTGATGTTGTTCCCTTAACTAGGATAGAAACGCAGTGAAAGGAGTTGATGTTGTTCCCTTAACTAGGATAGAAACGCAGTGAAAGGAGTTGATGTTGTTCCCTTAACTAGGATAGAAACGCAGTGAAAGGAGTTGATGTTGTTCCCTTAACTATGATAGAAACGCAGTGAAAGGAGTTGATGTTGTTCCCTTAACTATGATAGAAACGCAGTGAAAGGAGTTGATGTTGTTCCCTTAACTTGGATAGAAACGCAGTGAAAGGAGTTGATGTTGTTCCCTTAACTATGATAGAAACGCAGTGAAAGGAGTTGATGTTGTTCCCTTAACTTGGATAGAAACGCAGTGAAACGAGTTGATGTTGTTCCCTTAACTAGGATAGAAACGCAGTGAAAGGAGTTGATGTTGTTCCCTTAACTATGATAGAAACGCAGTGAAACGAGTTGATGTTGTTCCCTTAACTAGGATAGAAACGCAGTGAAAGGAGTTGATGTTGTTCCCTTAACTAGGATAGAAACGCAGTGAAAGGAGTTGATGTTGTTCCCTTAACTAGGATAGAAACGCAGTGAAAGGAGTTGATGTTGTTCCCTTAACTATGATAGAAACGCAGTGAAAGGAGTTGATGTTGTTCCCTTAACTATGATAGAAACGCAGTGAAAGGAGTTGATGTTGTTCCCTTAACTTGGATAGAAACGCAGTGAAAGGAGTTGATGTTGTTCCCTTAACTAGGATAGAAACGCAGTGAAAGGAGTTGATGTTGTTCCCTTAACTATGATAGAAACGCAGTGAAAGGAGTTGATGTTGTTCCCTTAACTATGATAGAAACGCAGTGAAACGAGTTGATGTTGTTCCCTTAACTAGGATAGAAACGCAGTGAAAGGAGTTGATGTTGTTCCCTTAACTAGGATAGAAACGCAGTGAAAGGAGTTGATGTTGTTCCCTTAACTAGGATAGAAACGCAGTGAAAGGAGTTGATGTTGTTCCTTTAACTGGATAGAAACGCAGTGAAAGGAGTTGATGTCGTTCCCTTAACTAGGATAGAAACGCAGTGAAAGGAGTTGATGTTGTTCCCTTAACTAGGATAGAAACGCAGTGAAAGGAGTTGATGTTGTTCCCTTAACTAGGATAGAAACGCAGTGAAAGGAGTTGATGTTGTTCCCTTAACTAGGATAGAAACGCAGTGAAAGGAGTTGATGTTGTTCCTTTAACTGGATAGAAACGCAGTGAAAGGAGTTGATGTCGTTCCCTTAACTAGGATAGAAACGCAGTGAAAGGAGTTGATGTTGTTCCCTTAACTAGGATAGAAACGCAGTGAAAGGAGTTGATGTTGTTCCCTTAACTAGGATAGAAACGCAGTGAAAGGAGTTGATGTCGTTCCTTTAACTTGGATAGAGACGCAGTAAAAGGAGTTGATGTTGTTCCTTTAACTAGGATAGAAAGGCAGTGAAAGGAGTTGATGTTGTTCCTTTAACTGGATAGAAACGCAGTGAAAGGAGTTGATGTTGTTCCTTTAACTAGGATAGAAAGGCAGTGAAAGGAGTTGATGTTGTTCCTTTAACTGGATAGAAACGCAGTGAAAGGAGTTGATGTTGTTCCTTTAACTAGGATAGAAACGCAGTGAAAGGAGTTGATGTTGTTCCCTTAACTAGGATAGAAAGGCAGTGAAAGGAGTTGATGTTGTTCCTTTAACTGGATAGAAACGCAGTGAAAGGAGTTGATGTTGTTCCTTTAACTAGGATAGAAACGCAGTGAAAGGAGTTGATGTTGTTCCCTTAACTATGATAGAAACGCAGTGAAAGGAGTTGATGTTGTTCCTTTAACTGGATAGAAACGCAGTGAAAGTAGTTGATGTCGTTCCTTTAACTCGGATAGAAAGGCAGTGAAAGGAGTTGATGTTGTTCCCTTAACTAGGATAGAAACGCAGTGAAAGGAGTTGATGTTGTTCCCTTAACTAGGATAGAAACGCAGTGAAAGGAGTTGATGTTGTTCCTTTAACTGGATAGAGACGCAGTGAAAGGAGTTGATGTTGTTCCCTTAACTAGGATAGAAAGGCAGTGAAAGGAGTTGATGTTGTTCCTTTAACTGGATAGAAAGGCAGTGAAAGGAGTTGATGTTGTTCCCTTAACTAGGATAGAAACGCAGTGAAAGGAGTTGATGTTGTTCCTTTAACTGGATAGAAACGCAGTGAAAGGAGTTGATGTTGTTCCTTTAACTGGAAAGAAACGCAGTGAAAGGAGTTGATGTTGTTCCTTTAACTCGGATAGAAAGGCAGTGAAAGTAGTTGATGTCGTTCCTTTAACTCGGATAGAGACGCAGTAAAAGGAGTTTATGTCGTTCCTTTAACTCGGATAGAGACGCAGTAAAAGGAGTTTATGTCGTTCCTTTAACTCGGATAGAAAGGCAGTGAAAGGAGTTGTGTCGTTCCTTTAACTCGGATAGAGACGCAGTGAAAGGAGTTTATGTCATTTTCTTTAACTCGGATAGAGACGCAGTGAAAGGAGTTGTGTCGTTCCTTTAACTCGGATAGAGACGCAGTGAAAGGAGTTTATGTCATTTTCTTTAACTCGGATAGAGACGCAGTAAAAGGAGTTTATGTCGTTTTCTTTAACTCGGATAGAGACGCAGTGAAAGTAGTTGATGTCGTTCCTTTAACTCGGATAGAAACGCAGTGAAAGGAGTTTATGTCGTTTTCTTTAACTCGGATAGAGACGCAGTGAAAGTAGTTGATGTCGTTCCTTTAACTCGGATAGAAAGGCAGTGAAAGGAGTTGATGTTGTTCCCTTAACTAGGATAGAAAGGCAGTGAAAGGAGTTGATGTTGTTCCTTTAACTAGGATAGAAAGGCAGTGAAAGGAGTTGATGTTGTTCCCTTAACTAGGATAGAAAGGCAGTGAAAGGAGTTGATGTCGTTCCCTTAACTAGGATAGAAACGCAGTGAAAGGAGTTGATTTTGTTCCCTTAACTAGGAGAGAAACGCAGTGAAAGGAGTTGATGTTGTTCCCTTAACTAGGATAGAAACGCAGTGAAAGGAGTTGATGTTGTTCCTTTAACTGGATAGAAACGCAGTGAAAAGAGTTGATGTTGTTCCTTTAACTGTATAGAAACGCAGTGAAAGGAGTTGATGTCGTTCCTTTAACTCGGATAGAGACGCAGTGAAAGGAGTTGATGTCGTTCCTTTAACTCTGATAGAAAGGCAGTGAAAGGAGTTGATGTCGTTCCTTTAACTCTGATAGAAAGGCAGTGAAAGGAGTTGTGTCGTTCCTTTAACTCGGATAGAGACGCAGTGAAAGGAGTTGATGTCGTTCCTTTAACTCTGATAGAAAGGCAGTGAAAGGAGTTGATGTCGTTCCTTTAACTCTGATAGAAAGGCAGTGAAAGGAGTTGATGTCGTTCCTTTAACTCTGATAGAAAGGCAGTGAAAGGAGTTGATGTCGTTCCTTTAACTCTGATAGAAAGGCAGTGAAAGGAGTTGATGTCGTTCCTTTAACTCTGATAGAAAGGCAGTGAAAGGAGTTGATGTCGTTCCTTTAACTCTGATAGAAAGGCAGTGAAAGGAGTTGATGTCGTTCCTTTAACTCTGATAGAAAGGCAGTGAAAGGAGTTGATGTCGTTCCTTTAACTCTGATAGAAAGGCAGTGAAAGGAGTTGATGTCGTTCCTTTAACTCTGATAGAAAGGCAGTGAAAGGAGTTGATGTCGTTCCTTTAACTCTGATAGAAAGGCAGTGAAAGGAGTTGATGTCGTTCCTTTAACTCTGATAGAAAGGCAGTGAAAGGAGTTGATGTCGTTCCTTTAACTCGGATAGAGACGCAGTGAAAGGAGTTGATGTCGTTCCTTTAACTCGGATAGAGACGCAGTGAAAGGAGTTGATGTCGTTCCTTTAACTCTGATAGAAAGGCAGTGAAAGGAGTTGTGTCGTTCCTTTAACTCGGATAGAGACGCAGTGAAAGGAGTTTATGTCATTTTCTTTAACTCGGATAGAGACGCAGTAAAAGGAGTTTATGTCGTTTTCTTTAACTCGGATAGAGACGCAGTGAAAGTAGTTGATGTCGTTCCTTTAACTCGGATAGAGACGCAGTGAAAGGAGTTGATGTCGTTCCTTTAACTCGGATAGAAAGGCAGTGAAAGGAGTTGTGTCGTCCCTTTAACTCGGATAGAGACGCAGTAAAAGGAGTTTATGTCGTTTTCTTTAACTCGGATAGAGACGCAGTAAAAGGAGTTTATGTCATTTTCTTTAACTCGGATAGAGACGCAGTAAAAGGAGTTTATGTCGTTTTCTTTAACTCGGATAGAGACGCAGTGAAAGTAGTTGATGTCGTTCCTTTAACTCGGATAGAAAGGCAGTGAAAGGAGTTGTGTCGTTCCTTTAACTCGGATAGAGACGCAGTGAAAGGAGTTTATGTCATTTTCTTTAACTCGGATAGAGACGCAGTGAAAGGAGTTTATGTCGTTTTCTTTAACTCGGATAGAAAGGCAGTGAAAGTAGTTGATGTTGTTCCTTTAACTCGGCTAGAGATGCAGTGAAAGTAGTTGATGTCGTTCCTTTAACTCGGATAGAGACGCAGTGAAAGTAGTTGATGTCGTTCCTTTAACTCGGATAGAGATGCAGTGAAAGGAGTTTATGTCGTTCCTTTAACTCGGATAGAGACGTAGTGAAAGGAGTTGTGTCGTTCCTTTAACTCGGATAGAGACACAGTAAAAGGAGTTTATGTTGTTTTCTTTAACTTGGATAGAAAGGCAGTGAAAGTAGTTTATGTCGTTCCTTTAACTCGGATAGAGACGCAGTGAAAGGAGTTTATGTCGTTCCTTTAACTCGGATAGAGACGCAGTGTAAGGAGTTTATGTCGTTTTCATTAACTTGTATAGAGACACAGTGAAAGTAGTTGATGTTGTTCCCTTAACTCGGATAGAAAGGCAGTGAAAGGAGTTGTGTCGTTCCTCTAACTCGGATAGAGACATAGTGAAAGGAGTTGATGTTGTTCCTTTAACTCGGATAGAGACATAGTGAAAGGAGTTGTGTCGTTCCTTTAACTCGGATAGAGACACAGTAAAAGGAGTTTATGTTGTTTTCTTTAACTTGGATAGAAAGGCAGTGAAAGTAGTTTATGTCGTTCCTTTAACTCGGATAGAGACGCAGTGAAAGGAGTTTATGTCGTTCCTTTAACTCGGATAGAGACGCAGTGTAAGGAGTTTATGTCGTTTTCATTAACTTGTATAGAGACACAGTGAAAGTAGTTGATGTTGTTCCCTTAACTCGGATAGAAAGGCAGTGAAAGGAGTTGTGTCGTTCCTCTAACTCGGATAGAGACATAGTGAAAGGAGTTGATGTTGTTCCTTTAACTCGGATAGAGACATAGTGAAAGGAGTTGATGTTGTTCCTTTAACTCGGATAGAGACATAGTGAAAGGAGTTGATGTTGTTCCTTTAACTCGGATAGAGACATAGTGAAAGGAGTTGATGTTGTTCCTTTAACTCGGATAGAAATGCAGTGAAAGGAGTTGTGTCGTTCCTTTAACTCGGATAGAGGCATAGTGAAAGGAGTTGATGTTGTTCCTTTAACTCGGATAGAAATGCAGTGAAAGGAGTTTATGTCGTTTTCATTAACTTGTATAGAGACGCAGTGAAAGTAGTTGATGTTGTTCCCTTAACTCGGATAGAGACGCAGTGAAAGGAGTCATGTTTGATGTAGAAGAACGGTTTCTGGATGAAGGATACGAGTCTTTGCCGGTCTGCAGGGTTCCTCAGACGGAGTTTTTCCAGTTTCTGTACCTCCTTCTGCTCTCTGTTCAGGTCGGCGCTGAACTTCTTCAGCTCCGTCTGAAAGAAGAAGATGATGTCAGTTTTTCCTGCATCCTGCAGAAGGACAGCGATGGAATAATAAACTCACCCTTTTATGTTTGAATATGTCTCCATAGGCTTTAAGAGGAGAAACGACTCTTGTCTCTAGTCTCTCTACCTGGAACAATAACAAAATGAATTGAATGGCAGGATGGAGTTTGATTTTCCTGATAAAAAAACAAAGTCTGGTCTTAGCATCCAGAGGAGCTTGTACCTGAGCGTGCCGGTAATCCTGAACCATTGCCAGATCTTCTGCCAGGTTGTTGAGGCCGACCTGAAACTCTGGATCCTCTGAACGGGAGAAGTCAAAGAGTGCAGACACCAACATGTCCACCTTGTCCCTGAGCTTGGCTGTCTTCCTGGTGTAGGAGGCCAAGATGGAGCACAGCTCCCCCAGGTGTTTCTCTGAGTTGTTCAGAACCAGCTCCATGGCTTGCATCTGGACATCCTTTCTAGATCACATTGAAAACCATAGATGTAGAGCTAAGGCCGTTAGATGTTGGTATCATCTATGGATGCAAAGAAGCATGAAGGAATTACCTGGAAAACAAGCTGTTCATCTTTAACTGCCGTCTGTCCTCACACGTCTCCTCTGCTCTGTTGTCTCCCTTCAGCAGGGCTCACCTGGGCAACAAAGGCTGTTGCCATGGCAATGCCAGCAACACAGAGGGAAAGGAGTGAAGATGCAACTCCTCCTCTGTGCCACATGATGGCAGCAGAGCGCCGTTTTTACACTTTCTACTGAAGTTCAGCTGCACTGTTTCCCACCTGTTACAGCTTTAAACTAGACATTAATATCTACAGTAATAAGGAGCGGATGGAGGGAATAGAAATTTTGTTTTAGAGAAAATCCCATAAAATGAAATCAGAGAGAAGACGTCAGAATTAGAAATGTTTTAGGCTAAGCTGAGGATCATCCATTCATCGTGTCTGAGATTCCAGAGGAGCAACGCTCCTCAACAGAACTTTGATCTTCATCTTGTAGGGAGGGGCCTCATCATCATCATCATCATCATCATCATCATCATCATCATCATCATCTTCTCTGCTGAAATTTGTTTCTAAAATCTCAAATCATCTGACTCTCATATATCTATACTCTCACATGCATCATCTGACTCTCATATATCTATACTCTGACATACATCATCTAACTCTCATATATCTATACTCTGACATACATCATCTAACTCTCATATATCTATACTCTCACATGCATCATCTAACTCTCATATATCTATACTCTGACATACATCATCTAACTCTCATATATCTATACTCTGACATACATCATCTTACTCTCATATATCTATAATCTCACATCCATCATCTGACTCTCATATATCTATACTCTGACATACATCATCTAACTCTCATATATCTATACTCTGACATACATCATCTAACTCTCATATATCTATACTCTCACATGCATCATCTAACTCTCATATATCTATACTCTGACATACATCATCTAACTCTCATATATCTATACTCTCACATGCATCATCTAACTCTCATATATCTATACTCTCACATGCATCATCTGACTCTCATATATCTATACTCTGACATACATCATCTATCTCTCATATATCTATACTCTCACATGCATCATCTAACTCTCATATATCTATACTTTCACGTACATCATCTGACTGTCATATATCTATACTCTGATGTGCATGATCTAACTCTCATATATCTATACTCTCAAATCCATCATCTAACTCTCATATATCTATACTTTCACGTCCATCATCTAACTCTCATATACATATACTCTCACATACATCATCTAACTCTCATATATCTATACCTTCACGTACATCATCTAACTCTCATATATCTATAATCTCACATCCATCATCTGACTCTCATATATCTATGCTCTTACATCCATCATCTAACTCTCATATATCTATACTCTCACATGCATCATCTAACTCTCATATATCAATACTCTCACATACATCATCTAACTCTCATATATCTATACTCTCACATACATCATCTAACTCTCATATATCAATACTCTCACATACATCATCTAACTCTCATATATCTATACTCTCACATACATCATCTAACTCTCATATATCTATACCTTCACGTACATCATCTAACTCTCATATATCTATACTCTCACATGCATCATCTAACTCTCATATATCTATACTCTCACATGCATCATCTAACTCTCATATATCTAACTCTCACATGCATCATCTAACTCTCATATATCTATACTCTCACATGCATCATCTAACTCTCATATATCTATACTCTCCCATGCATCATCTAACTCTCATATATCTATACTCTTACATCCATCATCTAACTCTCATATATCTATACTCTTACATCCATCATCTAACTCTCATATATCTATACCTTCACGTACATCATCTAACTCTCATATATCTATACTCTTACATCCATCATCTAACTCTCATATATCTATACCTTCACGTACATCATCTAACTCTCATATATCTATACTCTTACATCCATCATCTAACTCTCATATATCTATACTCTCACATACATCATCTAACTCTCATATATCTATACCTTCACGTACATCAACTAACTCTCATATATCTATAATCTCACATCCATCATCTGACTCTCATATATCTATGCTCTTACATCCATCATCTAACTCTCATATATCTATACCTTCACGTACATCATCTAACTCTCATATATCTATACTCTCACATGCATCATCTAACTCTCATATATCTATACTCTCACATGCATCATCTAACTCTCATATATCTAACTCTCACATGCATCATCTAACTCTCATATATCTATACTCTCACATGCATCATCTAACTCTCATATATCTATACTCTCCCATGCATCATCTAACTCTCATATATCTATACTCTTACATCCATCATCTAACTCTCATATATCTATACTCTCACATGCATCATCTAACTCTCATATATCTATACTCTTACATCCATCATCTAACTCTCATATATCTATACTCTCACATGCATCATCTAACTCTCATATATCTATACTCTTACATCCATCATCTAACTCTCATATATCTATACTCTCACATACATCATCTAACTCTCATATATCTATACCTTCACGTACATCATCTAACTCTCATATATCTATAATCTCACATCCATCATCTGACTCTCATATATCTATGCTCTTACATCCATCATCTAACTCTCATATATCTATACTTTCACGTCCATCATCTAACTCTCATATATCAATACTCTCACATACATCATCTAACTCTCATATATCTATACCTTCACGTACATCATCTAACTCTCATATATCTATACTCTCACATGCATCATCTAACTCTCATATATCTATACTCTCATATGCATCATCTAACTCTCATATATCTATACTCTCACATGCATCATCTAACTCTCATATATCTATACTCTCCCATGCATCATCTAACTCTCATATATCTATACTCTTACATCCATCATCTAACTCTCATATATCTATACTCTCACATTCATCATCTAACTCTAATATATCTATACTCTCACATTCATCATCTAACTCTAATATATCTATACTCTCACATGCATCATCTAACTCTCATATATCTATACTCTCATATGCATCATCTAACTCTCATATATCTATACTCTCACATGCATCATCTAACTCTCATATATCTATACTCTCCCATGCATCATCTAACTCTCATATATCTATACTCTTACATCCATCATCTAACTCTCATATATCTATACTCTCACATTCATCATCTAACTCTAATATATCTATACTCTGACATACATCATCTAACTCTCATATATCTATACTCTTACATCCATCATCTAACTCTCATATATCTATACTCTCACATTCATCATCTAACTCTAATATATCTATACTCTCACATGCATCATCTAACTCTCATATATCTAACTCTCACATGCATCATCTAACTCTCATATATCTATACTCTCATATGCATCATCTAACTCTCATATATCTATACTCTCACATGCATCATCTAACTCTCATATATCTATACTCTCCCATGCATCATCTAACTCTCATATATCTATACTCTTACATCCATCATCTAACTCTCATATATCTATACTCTCACATTCATCATCTAACTCTAATATACATCCGGTTGAGTGGACGCTGGCGTGATTTCTGGCGCCGCTACTCTCCGACAGCTGTGCTCTACAATTTTTGCGAATAATTTCATGGACTAAATAAACAATCCTCCACAACCCAACGCTTGGAGCTACTCTGAAACTTTGTTACGGATACTCTTCATGCTTCGTCAAGTTTCGGCAAAAGTGTAATATTTACCTGCCTCTCTATCCAGCCCTTCGACCCTCCGGACCAGCTCCCTGCTACAAATGATGTGGCCTCCAAAATTTTTCCCACCTGGACCGTAATAATCCTGATCTTCATGTTGCCTCTTCTCCATCCTGGATTTTGGTCTAATCCAGTACACCGCAACAGAGCTCCTCCGCATCCGCTCACTTCTGACTGAACCTCCGCCAGCATCTTTAAACTTCTACCCGAAAATTGCTCTCTTACCCGCCGGAAATACACACACCGCGGATCTCCCCGACTTTTTCCATCCAGCGCTCCAAACCTGTTAAATCCTACTGGCCCTTTAAAACTCGCCGCTCTCAACGTAAATCCATCGGACTGTGAACCACAGCGTGCTACCCAGCCCAGCTAGGTCGGCTAAGCCTCCAGTAAAAACTCCAAAACATCACCCTCAACTTCGGTCTCCTCAATATCCGCTCCGCTTCCCAAACAAGGGTCATCTCGTCCAAGACATCCTTGTTGACCGTGAACTGGACTTTCTGATTCTAACGGAAACTTGGCAACAGCCTAATAACTATTCACACTAAATGACTCCACTCCACCGGGTTTGTTTACCTTTCCCGGGCCCCGCGTGACGCGCCGAGGGGCCCGGTCCTCGCGGTACTCCTACAACGAGAAAGGGAAGGTGGGTTTCCCGTCACTGTGCCTTCCTACAACCATTTGAATGCCTGTCCCTTTTACACTCTCTGGCCCTACACCTACCGTTTGTTGGCGGCCCGTCTTTTCGCCCCCCAAGCCACATAGTGATTTTTTAAATGACTAACAGATCTTCTAACCCTTCTCTCCTCTCTCTCACCCAATGTAATATTGGTGGGGGATTTTTAATATTCACATGGACAATTTTAACCTTCCCTCGCCAGAGATTTCCTATCTTGTCTGGACAATTTTGGTTTGATCAGTTTTCCAATTTTCCAACTCACTCTAAAGGTCATACTCTTGACCTAATTTGTTGCTCTGGTCTTACCCCCTCTAACTGTTCAGCTGAGGATCTCCAAAATATCTGATCATTTCCTCCTTTTATTCAGCATTTCCGCCCGTCTTTTCACAGCAAAGACCCCACGGCTCCTTTCATACCGGAACATAAGAACATTAACTTGGACACTCTCTCTTCACACATCCAAGAACTTTAATCCTGGATTCGTCTTCCTCACCGGATGAACTGACATCTCAATAAAAATAACGGGCTTAAATGATATTTTGAACCTCCTTGCCCCAACAAAATCCCGGACTGTCAACTTTTCCCACTCCGCCCCCTGGTTTACCCCCTAAACTCTCGGACCATGAAGGCTAAGTGCCGTCAACTTGAAAGACTTAAAAAAAAAAACCGGGTTTTAAACAATTCACAGTGAAATGTATATAACTCAGATAACTCAATAAAAGAACTAATCACTAAAACTAAATCCATTTACTATTCCAACCTGATCTCCTCACACGAAAGAAATTCTCGGACTCTTTTTTTTGGGTTTGTTTAACAATATTTTCAAATCCCCAGCTTCTCTTCCTCCCCACCTATGCTCAACTGACGCCTCCCCAATTCGATTATGCAGTTTTTCAATGATAAAATCAAAATAATTCACCAGTCCCTTGCCTCCTATCCTGTCACCCCTTCCCCTATAACCCTCTTCACCCTGCCAGCCTTTTGCAGCTTTTATCTCCCTACCCTCTCGATATTTCTGATTTTATCAACAAAATCTAAATCTTCCACCTGGCCACTTAACCCCATCCCGTTCTGCCCTGGTTAAATCCTGCCTTCACGCTCTCCTCCCCCTTCTTTAACTGCCATAAATCCACTCCTCTCTTGGTTCTGGAATTTTTTCCATCTCTTTTTCAAATGCTATTATCCTCCTATTGTGAAGAAACCTGGACTAGAATCCCAACAATTACAATAATCCAGGCAATTTCAAATGTACCTTTTATTTCAAAAATATTGGAAAAAACAGTCGTTCTCAACTTCATTCTCACTTAACTCACAACAACCTTTTATGAACAGTTCCAGTTTTGGCTTCCGTCCCCGTCATAGCACTGAAACCGCCCTCTTAAAAATAATCAATGATCTTTTAATAGCAGCTGACTCTGGTCTAATTTCATCCTCATTCTTCTTGATCTAAGTGCAGCCTTCGACACAGTTTCACACTCTACCCTACTCCATCGACTTTATACAATTGGCATCACTCACACTCCCCTAGCCTGGTTTCAATCCTATCTTTCCCGGGCCGCACTCAGTTTGTTCAGATTAAGTCATATCGTTCCAACCCCCTCTCAGTTACCCACCGGGTGTTCCCCCCAAAGGGTCTGTTCTAGGACCCCTACTTTTTATCATCTACTTCTCCCCCTTGGCAATATCTTTAGGAAATTCAACATCAATTTTCAATGTTATGGCGGATGAAAACCCAGCTCTATCTTTCTTGTAAACCAAACTCTTCACTCCCACCTCCTTCATTAATCTCCTGCTTAACCGAAATAAAATCCTGGTTGACCTCCAACTTTCTTAAACTGAAATAATGACAAGACCGAAATCCTCTTAGTGGGAACAAAAATCTACTTTATCCAAAGCTGACAGTTTTCCCTTTCATTTGACAACTCCAAATTTCCCCCTCACCTCAGGTCAAGAGTTTTGGGTGTCCATCCTTGATAGTACCTTGTCCTTCTCCCTCTCACATTTAAAAACCTTACCCGTTACCGCTTACTTTCACTTACGCAATATCAATCGCCTTCCGCCCCTCTTCTCTCCACTAGCTCCACCTGCACTCTTGTTCATAGTCTGGTCACTTCCCGCATTGATTACTGTAATTCTCTTCTTTTCGGTCTTCCTCAAAAATCCATTCACATGCTTCACTCAGTACAAAACTCAGCAGCTCGCATCATTTCTAGAACCCCTTCTTTTCATCACATCACCCCAGTCCTGCAGCAGCTCCATGGCTACCTGGTGAAGTATAAATTCAGTTCAAAATCCTCCTACTTACTTTTAAAGTTATTCACAATCTCTCCCATCCATACCTTTCTGATTTACTTCAAATTTACTTACTCCCTCCGCACTCTTAGAATCTTCTTCTACCACTCACTTAGTTGTTCCTTCAGCCCGTTTTTAAAACCATGAGGAGCAGAGCTTTTTCACGTTCTGCGCCCACACTCTGGAATTCTCTTCCCCTCTGACATCTGCAAAAACCGAGTCTTTAACCCCTATTCAAAATCCAAACAACCCAAAAACCCACATGTTCAAGATTGCCTTTTCATTATGATTTTATATTACTTTCCTCTGTGTAATTTGTGTTGTTTCTTTTAATTATGACGACAGCTTTTTACCATTTATTGTTTTTACATGTACAGTGACCTTGAGTGTTTTGAAAGGCGCTTGAAATAAAATGTATTATTATTATTATTATTACTCTCACATCCATCATCTAACTCTCATATATCTATACTCTCACATTCATCATCTAACTCTAATATATCTATACTCTGACATGCATTATCTAACTCTCATATATCTATACTCTCAAATCCATCATCTAACTCTCATATATCTATACTCTCACATTCATCATCTAACTCTAATATATCTATACTCTGACATGCATTATCTAACTCTCATATATCTATACTCTCAAATCCATCATCTAACTCTCATATATCTATACTTTCACGTCCATCATCTAACTCTCATATATCTATACCTTCACGTACATCATCTAACTCTCATATATCTATACTCTCACATGCATCATCTAACTCTCATATATCTATACTCTCACATACATCACCTAACTCTCATATATCTATACTCTGACATGCATTATCTAACTCTCATATATCTATACTCTCAAATCCATCATCTAACTCTCATATATCTATATATATATATGGCATATATATATATATATATATATATATATATATATATATATATATATATATATATATATATATATATATATATATATATATATATATATATATATATATATGGCAGTGCTTTTATTTTATTTTATTACTTTTATTTATTTTTGTTATTTTATCTTTTTGTGCAGCACTTTGGAAACCTTGTGTTTATTTAAACTGTGCTATTTAAATAAAGTGGATTGGATTGGATATATCTATACTTTCACGTACATCATCTAACTCTCATATATCTATACTTTCACATACATCATCTAACTCTCATATATCTATACTTTCACGTACATAATCTAACTCTCATATATCTATACTCTCACATCCATCATCTAACTCTCATATATCTATACTCTCACATTCATCATCTAACTCTAATATATCTATACTCTGACATGCATTATCTAACTCTCATATATCTATACTCTCACATTCATCATCTAACTCTAATATATCTATACTCTGACATGCATTATCTAACTCTCATATATCTATACTCTCAAATCCATCATCTAACTCTAATATATCTATACTCTGACATGCATTATCTAACTCTCATATATCTATACTCTCACATTCATCATCTAACTCTAATATATCTATACTCTGACATGCATTATCTAACTCTCATATATCTATACTCTCAAATCCATCATCTAACTCTCATATATCTATACTTTCACGTCCATCATCTAACTCTCATATATCTATACCTTCACGTACATCATCTAACTCTCATATATCTATACTCTCACATGCATCATCTAACTCTCATATATCTATACTCTCACATACATCACCTAACTCTCATATATCTATACTCTGACATGCATTATCTAACTCTCATATATCTATACTCTCAAATCCATCATCTAACTCTCATATATCTATATATATATATGGCATATATATATATATATATATATATATATATATATATATATATATATATATATATATATATATATATATATATATATATATATATATATATATATATATATATATATATATATATATATATATATATATGGCAGTGCTTTTATTTTATTTTATTACTTTTATTTATTTTTGTTATTTTATCTTTTTGTGCAGCACTTTGGAAACCTTGTGTTTATTTAAACTGTGCTATTTAAATAAAGTGGATTGGATTGGATATATCTATACTTTCACGTACATCATCTAACTCTCATATATCTATACTTTCACGTACATAATCTAACTCTCATATATCTATACTCTCACATCCATCATCTAACTCTCATATATCTATACTTTCACGTACATCATCTAACTCTCATATATCTATACTTTCACGTACATAATCTAACTCTCATATATCTATACTCTCACATCCATCATCTAACTCTCATATATCTATACTCTCACATTCATCATCTAACTCTAATATATCTATACTCTGACATGCATTATCTAACTCTCATATATCTATACTCTCACATTCATCATCTAACTCTAATATATCTATACTCTGACATGCATTATCTAACTCTCATATATCTATACTCTCAAATCCATCATCTAACTCTCATATATCTATACTCTCACATTCATCATCTAACTCTAATATATCTATACTCTGATATGCATTATCTAACTCTCATATATCTATACTCTCAAATCCATCATCTAACTCTCATATATCTATACTTTCACGTCCATCATCTAACTCTCATATATCTATACCTTCACGTACATCATCTAACTCTCATATATCTATACTCTCACATGCATCATCTAACTCTCATATATCTATACTCTCACATACATCACCTAACTCTCATATATCTATACTCTGACATGCATTATCTAACTCTCATATATCTATACTCTCAAATCCATCATCTAACTCTCATATATCTATATATATATATGGCATATATATATATATATATATATATATATATATATATATATATATATATATATATATATATATATATATATATATATATATATATATATATATATATATATGGCAGTGCTTTTATTTTATTTTATTACTTTTATTTATTTTTGTTATTTTATCTTTTTGTGCAGCACTTTGGAAACCTTGTGTTTATTTAAACTGTGCTATTTAAATAAAGTGGATTGGATTGGATATATCTATACTTTCACGTACATCATCTAACTCTCATATATCTATACTCTCACATGCATAATCTGACTCTCATATATCTATACTCTGACATGCATCATCTAACTCTCATATATCTAACTCTCACATGCATCATCTGACTCTCATATATCTATACTCTGACATGCATCATCTAACTCTCATATATCTATACTTTCACGTACATAATCTAACTCTCATATATCTATACTCTCACATGCATCATCTGACTCTCATATATCTATACTCTGACATGCATCATCTAACTCTCATATATCTAACTCTCACATGCATCATCTGACTCTCATATATCTATACTCTGACATGCATCATCTAACTCTCATATATCTAACTCTCACATGCATCATCTGACTCTATTATATTTATACTCTCCCATCCATCATCTAACTCTCATATATCTATACTCTCACATCCATCATCTAACTCTCATATATCTATACTCTCACGTACACCATCTAACTCTCATATGTCTATACTCTCACATACGTCATCTAACTCTCATATATCTATACTCTCCCATCCATCATCTAACTCTCATATATCTATACTCTCACGTCCATCATCTAACTCTCATATATCTATACTCTCACGTACATCATCTAACTCTCATATATCTATACTCTCCCATCCATCATCTAACTCTCATATATCTATACTCTCACGTCCATCATCTAACTCTCATATATCTATACTCTCACGTACATCATCTAACTCTCATATATCTATACTCTCACATACATCATCTAACTCTCATATATCTATACTCTGACGTCCATCATCTAACTCTCATATATCTATACTCTCACGTCCATCATCTAACTCTCATATATCTATACTCTCACATACATCATCTAACTCTCATATATCTATACTCTGACGTCCATCATCTAACTCTCATATATCTATACTCTCACGTCCATCATCTAACTCTCATATATCTATACTCTCACGTCCATCATCTAACTCTCATATATCTATACTCTCACATACATCATCTAACTCTCATATATCTATACTCTGACGTCCATCATCTAACTCTCATATATCTATACTCTCACGTCCATCATCTAACTCTCATATATCTATACTCTCACGTCCATCATCTAACTCTCATATATCTATACTCTCACATACATCATCTAACTCTCATATATCTATACTCTCACGTCCATCATCTAACTCTCATATATCTATACTCTCACGTCCATCATCTAACTCTCATATATCTATACTCTCACATACATCATCTAACTCTCATATATCTATACTCTCACGTCCATCATCTAACTCTCATATATCTATACTCTCACGTCCATCATCTAACTCTCATATATCTATACTCTCACATACATCATCTAACTCTCATATATCTATACTCTGACGTCCATCATCTAACTCTCATATATCTATACTCTCACGTCCATCATCTAACTCTCATATATCTATACTCTCACGTCCATCATCTAACTCTCATATATCTATACTCTCACATACATCATCTAACTCTCATATATATATACTCTCACGTCCATCATCTAACTCTCATATATCTATACTTTCACATACACCATCTAACTGTCATATATCTATACTCTCACATCCATTTATAACTCCTGTTTGAGGTGTTTCAGCAGAGAAGGAGGAGCCAGCTTAGGGTCTTCACATTCACTTTATTTATTGATTGATGCACAAACGTCTTCAAACACAGCAGGAGAAACGGCCAACAAACAGTCCTGCTTCAGAAGATCAATGAGCTCTACTGACCACAAGCATCTAGGCTAACTCACGCTAACAGCTGAAGCTGAGCATGACGGAGCAGCTGGTCCACCTGAAGGAGCAGCTGCTCCATCTGAAGGAGCAGCTGGTCCACCTGAAGGAGCAGCTGGTCCACCTGAAGGAGCAGCTGGTCCACCTGAAGGAGCAGCTGGTCCACCTGAAGGACCTGAAGGAGCAGCTGGTCCACCTGAAGGAGCAGCTGGTCCACCTGAAGGAGCAGCTGGTCCACCTGAAGGAGCAGCTGGTCCACCTGAAGGACCTGAAGGAGCAGCTGGTCCATCTGAAGGAGCAGCTGGTCCACCTGAAGGAGCAGCTGGTCCACCTGAAGGAGCAGCTGGTCCACCTGAAGGAGCAGCTGGTCCATCTGAAGGAGCAGCTGGTCCATCTGAAGGAGCAGCTGGTCCACCTGAAGGACCTGAAGGAGCAGCTGGTCCACCTGAAGGAGCAGCTGGTCCACCTGAAGGAGCAGCTGGTCCACCTGAAGGAGCAGCTGGTCCACCTGAAGGACCTGAAGGAGCAGCTGGTCCATCTGAAGGAGCAGCTGGTCCACCTGAAGGAGCAGCTGGTCCACCTGAAGGAGCAGCTGGTCCACCTGAAGGAGCAGCTGGTCCACCTGAAGGAGCAGCTGGTCCACCTGAAGGAGCAGCTGGTCCACCTGAAGGACCTGAAGGAGCAGCTGGTCCACCTGAAGGAGCAGCTGGTCCACCTGAAGGAGCAGCTGGTCCACCTGAAGGAGCAGCTGGTCCACCTGAAGGACCTGAAGGAGCAGCTGGTCCATCTGAAGGAGCAGCTGGTCCATCTGAAGGAGCAGCTGGTCCACCTGAAGGAGCAGCTGGTCCACCTGAAGGAGCAGCTGGTCCATCTGAAGGAGCAGCTGGTCCATCTGAAGGAGCAGCTGGTCCACCTGAAGGACCTGAAGGAGCAGCTGGTCCATCTGAAGGAGCAGCTGGTCCATCTGAAGGAGCAGCTGGTCCACCTGAAGGAGCAGCTGGTCCACCTGAAGGAGCAGCTGGTCCACCTGAAGGACCTGAAGGAGCAGCTGGTCCATCTGAAGGAGCAGCTGGTCCACCTGAAGGACCTGAAGGAGCAGCTGGTCCATCTGAAGGAGCAGCTGGTCCACCTGAAGGACCTGAAGGAGCAGCTGGTCCATCTGAAGGAGCAGCTGGTCCACCTGAAGGACCTGAAGGAGCAGCTGGTCCATCTGAAGGAGCAGCTGGTCCACCTGAAGGACCTGAAGGAGCAGCTGGTCCACCTGAAGGAGCAGCTGGTCCACCTGAAGGAGCAGCTGGTCCATCTGAAGGAGCAGCTGGTCCATCTGATGGAGCGGGAGCTCCAGCCCTCTGTGTGTGACCCTCAGCCTCCCAGTAGGTCCAGTCCTGTTGCTCTGACAGGAAACCAGTTCAGATCCAGGGTTTTTCCCATCAATTGATGGTGCTCTCTGTTGGGAACACTGGTTTCCTTCCCACTAAAGTGCTTTAAAGTGGCCTTTATTAATAGTTGTGCTTTATAGATGAACAAAAAGCTTCTAAATCAATCAGCATCTGTTCGAGAGGTTCTCCTCAGCCTCCAGCATGCTCTGTCCGCCCCGCTGAAGCACCGTACAAAAATACAGAGAATATACAGAAAACAACATGATACAGCATTTTGCTTCTCAAGACAATAGTCACACCAAAATAGAGCTTTGCAAACAGAGCTTAGCAAGAATAGATCTAGATCACATGGAGATACCTTCAGGGATGTCAGCAGCAGCCAGCAAAGGGTTCAGAGACGGTTCAACCGTGAGGAGGACCAGGAACCACCGGAGGCCCCTGGGGGACCAGTGCATGAATGGTGGGGGAGCTTTGATTAGGACATTAGGACCTTAACTAAGCAGCTGCTTCTTCCAGCAGCACCACCTTCCTCCATGTTTATTGCTGAACCCTTTGAACCTGAGGGCGGGTCCTGACACCCGGCAGCAGCATCAGGTCGCTGGCCTAGTCCAAACCCACGGAGCATCCAGGGGTTCCAGGTCCTCCCTGGTCCCTGCTAACAGGAAACGCTGGTAACCCAGGGAGACGGCAGGGAGGGGTCAGCTCGCCTTGGGCAAAGAGCAGAAAATTAAACGCAGGTTCTCCACAGGGGGCGCCACCTACCCTCCTGTTTAACCACTGTAGCCATATTGCTCAAAGAGAAGAAGAGCTTCCTGATCAGAACATGCATCACTACCCATAATGCACCCATTGATGGCCACGCCGCCGCTCCCCTGTGCTCGACAGCTCCAGGTTTAGCTAGCTGGTTTTTAGGAACGCAGGGCGGATCATGGTGGGGCCCACATGGATGCACAAAGAGGGAGGATTAAAAAGATCAGATTGTCTGGTTGGTAAGGAAAGGTAGAAAAGTTAGCCAGAAAGACAAGGTTGTTGATTTTACACAGATATGAACAAAGTAGAGTGTACAGACAGAGGCCCGTAGGGTTTTCTATTATTATGCACATCATAGAACTAGAGGAGCAGATCAGGCCATGGTCTGTAAGCCGTTACGTTCCATTATCCCCTCTGGAGCAGCGCTAGGGACAGCAGTTCTGTTCAGTGAACTGAATCATTCGAAAGACTCATTTACTGAATCGTTCAGTTCATTCAGGAGCAGTATTACTCTGACTGTTAAAATGGCGGATTAGCATGGCTATGTTTGCGTAGCGGGATGTTTATAGAGCTTTAGCTGCATGCTATGCTCCTTTATGTTTATCAGAGGTGATTAGCATGGCGGTGGCGACCCTGGGCCTTCTAATCAGAGACCTCTAACGCCACAGGTGTCGTCACACTTTATGGTGACCTTTAGATTCAATTAATCTGTTACTCATTAACAGGATCAGGTTATAGATCTGTCTTTTCCAGATCCTCTCTCAGCTCTCTGGTAGAGTATGTCAGTGGAACAGCAGCGCTTCTACAGGCATGAATAAAGGCAGGATTTGTTCCCGCTGATGCTCTGACTGCCTCACTTCATCGCCGGCTAAGTCTAGCAGCGCCAACCAGTCAGTGACTGGATGCAGACCGCTGCTCTTTCTTTGATAGAAAACGTTTGACCCTCTGACTGGATGATTATAAAGGGCCTTCAGGCTGGATAGGTTGTAAATGGCGCTATAGCAATAAACAAAAATCAACTAAGGTGAATCATAACTGATTCTCAGTGGGCAGCTGGTAACGCAGCAATCCAATTACAGTTCCGATAACTGTATGGATCACCATATGGATCACTGAACGGATCACTGAACGAATCACTGTATAGATCACCATATGGATCACTGAACGGATCACTGAACGAATCACTGTATAGATCACCATATGGATCACTGAACGAATCACTGTATGGATCACTATATGGATCACTGCTATCTGTCCATCCAGCAATGCTATCTGTCCATCCAGCCCTGCTAGCTGTCCATCCAGCCCTGCTATCTGTCCATCCAGCCCTGCTATCTATCCATCCAGCCCTGCTAGCTGTCCATCCAGCCCTGCTATCTGTCCATCCAGCCCTGCTATCTGTCCATCCAGCCTTGCTACCTGTCCATCCAGCCCTGCTATCTGTCCATCCAGCCCTGCTAGCTGCCCATCCAGCAATGCTATCTGTCCATCCAGCCCTGCTATCTGTCCATCCAGCCCTGCTATCTGTCCATCCAGCCCTGCTATCTGTCCATCCAGCCCTGCTAGCTGCCCATCCAGCAATGCTATCTGTCCATCTAGCCCTGCTATCTGTCCATCCAGCCCTGCTAACTGTCCATCCAGCCCTGCTATCTGTCCATCCAGCCCTGCTATCTGTCCATCCAGCCCTGCTATCTGTCCATCCAGCCCTGCTAGCTGCCCATCCAGCAATGCTATCTGTCCATCCAGCCCTGCTATCTGTCCATCCAGCCCTGCTAGCTGTCCATCCAGCCCTGCTATCTGTCCATCCAGCCCTGCTATCTATCCATCCAGCCCTGCTAGCTGTCCATCCAGCCCTGCTATCTGTCCATCCAGCAATGCTATCTGTCCATCCAGCCCTGCTATCTGTCCATCCAGCCCTGCTAACTGTCCATCCAGCCCTGCTATCTGTCCATCCAGCCCTGCTATCTGTCCATCCAGCCCTGCTATCTGTCCATCCAGCCCTGCTAGCTGCCCATCCAGCAATGCTATCTGTCCATCCAGCCCTGCTAACTGTCCATCCAGCCCTGCTATCTGTCCATCCAGCCCTGCTATCTGTCCATCCAGCCCTGCTAGCTGCCCATCCAGCAATGCTATCTGTCCATCCAGCCCTGCTATCTGTCCATCCAGCCCTGCTAGCTGTCCATCCAGCCCTGCTAGCTGTCCATCCAGCCCTGCTAGCTGTCCATCCAGCCCTGCTATCTGTCCATCCAGCCCTGCTATCTGTCCATCCAGCCCTGCTAGCTGTCCATCCAGCCCTGCTATCTGTCCATCCAGCCCTGCTATCTGTCCATCCGGCCCTGCTAGCTGTCCATCCAGCCCTGCTATCTGTCCATCCAGCCCTGCTAGCTGTCCATCCAGCCCTGCTAGCTGTCCATCCAGCCCTGCTATCTGTCCATCCAGCCCTGCTAGCTGTCCATCCAGCCCTGCTAGCTGTCCATCCAGCCCTGCTATCTGTCCATCCAGCCCTGCTAGCTGTCCATCCAGCCCTGCTAGCTGTCCATCCAGCCCTGCTATCTGTCCATCCAGCCCTGCTATCTGTCCATCCAGCCCTGCTAGCTGTCCATCCAGCCCTGCTATCTGTCCATCCAGCCCTGCTATCTGTCCATCCAGCCCTGCTATCTGTCCATCCAGCCCTGCTAGCTGCCCATCCAGCAATGCTATCTGTCCATCCAGCCCTGCTAGCTGTCCATCCAGCCCTGCTATCTGTCCATCCAGCCCTGCTATCTGTCCATCCAGCCCTGCTATCTGTCCATCCAGCCCTGCTATCTGTCCATCCAGCCCTGCTAGCTGCCCATCCAGCAATGCTATCTGTCCATCCAGCCCTGGTATCTGTCCATCCAGCCCTGCTAGCTGTCCATCCAGCCCTGCTAGCTGTCCATCCAGCCCTGCTATCTATCCATCCAGCCCTGCTAGCTGTCCATCCAGCCCTGCTATCTGTCCATCCAGCCCTGCTAGCTGTCCATCCAGCCCTGCTAGCTGTCCATCCAGCCCTGCTAGCTGTCCATCCAGCCCTGCTAGCTGTCCATCCAGCCCTGCTATCTGTCCATCCAGCCCTGCTAGCTGTCCATCCAGCCCTGCTAGCTGTCCATCCAGCCCTGCTATCTGTCCATCCAGCCCTGCTAGCTGTCCATCCAGCCCTGCTATCTGTCCATCCAGCCCTGCTATCTGTCCATCCAGCCCTGCTAGCTGCCCATCCAGCAATGCTATCTGTCCATCAAGCCCTGCTATCTGTCCATCCAGCCCTGCTAGCTGTCCATCCAGCCCTGCTATCTGTCCATCCAGCCCTGCTAGCTGTCCATCCAGCCCTGCTATCTGTCCATCCAGCCCTGCTATCTGTCCATCCAGCCCTGCTATCTGTCCATCCAGCCCTGCTAGCTGCCCATCCAGCCCTGCTAGCTGCCCATCCAGCAATGCTATCTGTCCATCCAGCCCTGCTATCTGTCCATCCAGCCCTGCTAGCTGTCTATCCAGCCCTGCTAGCTGTCCATCCAGCCGTGCTATCTGTCCATCCAGCCCTGCTAGCTGTCCATCCAGCCCTGCTAGCTGTCCATCCAGCCCTGCTAGCTGTCTATCCAGCCCTGCTAGCTGTCCATCCAGCCCTGCTAGCTGTCCATCCAGCCCTGCTATCTGTCCATCCAGCCCTGCTAGCTGTCCATCCAGCCCTGCTAGCTGTCCATCCAGCCCTGCTAGCTGTCCATCCAGCCCTGCTAGCTGTCTATCCAGCCCTGCTAGCTGTCCATCCAGCCGTGCTATCTGTCCATCCAGCCCTGCTAGCTGTCCATCCAGCCCTGCTATCTGTCCATCCAGCCCTGCTATCTGTCCATCCAGCCCTGCTATCTGTCCATCCAGCCCTGCTATCTGTCCATCCAGCCCTGCTAGCTGTCCATCCAGCCCTGCTAGCTGTCTATCCAGCCCTGCTAGCTGTCCATCCAGCCCTGCTAGCTGTCCATCCAGCCCTGCTATCTGTCCATCCAGCCCTGCTATCTGTCCATCCAGCCCTGCTATCTGTCCATCCAGCCCTGCTATCTGTCCATCCAGCCCTGCTAGCTGTCCATCCAGCCCTGCTAGCTGTCTATCCAGCCCTGCTAGCTGTCCATCCAGCCCTGCTAGCTGTCCATCCAGCCCTGCTAGCTGTCCATCCAGCCCTGCTAGCTGTCTATCCAGCCCTGCTAGCTGTCCATCCAGCCGTGCTATCTGTCCATCCAGCCCTGCTAGCTGTCCATCCAGCCCTGCTATCTATCCATCCAGGCTAACCTCTGAAGGGCTTACTAAAAGATTATTAGATCAACAGGCTGCTCACTGACCCACACAGTGCCTCATGCTAAGCTAAAAGGGTTTAAAGATACATGCTAGAAGAGTAGTTATTGTGTAAATACGAAATATTCAAAGGCCTACTGCCAAGCCATGCGTCACCATGGTAACAGTTCTGTCACCACGGTAACAGTGAATACACATAGGAAGCTGTTTGGTAGGAAATGGAGGGACTTGCATCCAGGAGCCATCTTGTTTTATATTTGCTGCATCTAACTTTGACCTCAACTCAACATTTCCGATCATTTCAAATAATAATTTCTCTGTTGTCATTACAGCAGGAAACCTGGTGGCGGTTTGGGACCCTGTTACACTCAGCCAGGGAAGGTTGAGAGGGATTTAGGTGACCAGAGGGTTGCCTGAGTTTTATTTTTTAAATATCTGGGACAAATTTATAAAAAATGTTTCTAAAATCTCAAAGATTAAGTATTTATCCTTCTCTTTATCAGTGATAAATGTTTTACATATCAAATGACAAAATCTTTAATTTAAGTACAAAAACAATCTGATCCTGATATTTTTATATTCTTTTAAAAATTGTTTGGTTCCAAGAAAGGTGCCTTTTATTCGACCAGAATTAAACTTGATGCTTTGTGAAAGTGAGGAGATTAAATGTTAGAAACTGGAAGTTTAGGGGAATTGGAGCTTTCTAGCAGATGCCGTCTTCCCTACAGAAAGAACTAATGTCTTTAAGGGACTCTAAACTGTTTTTAAGCCCTTTCGTCTCTAGATCAGTAGGAAATTATTGTGATCATCAAACTTTAAAGAAACGCGTTCAGTCGTCTGTCGTCCTCTGCTGATTCAGGAGTCGTGCCACAATGGCAGATCTGTACTGTTAGGAGAAGAAAGGCTGGAACTTTAGCTGAAGCCTGGATCATTTCTAACTCATTTCATAAACTGTACAAAAGCAAAGTTAAACATTTAACAGTTCCACTGTTAAACGCTCTCGTTGTTTTTTTTGATTGTTTTTTTTTTTTTTACAGCATCACAAAAGCAGAGTTTAGGTTATGACACAACATGAAACAAATGACAATAATAAAAGCATTTAAACTTGAATAAAAACATCCACTGTGGCCCTCTAGTGGCGGAACAGCAGAACGGCAGCTTGTTCCGGGTCAGTTGTTCTTGGTGAACTCGCCTGCCTCCCAGCGCAGAGCCATGGCACTCTTCCGCCTCCCCGCCGTAAAGGCCTCAGGAAACTGAAAGACAGAGGGAGATTTCCTTAAATATATTTAAATATTTTTCTTTTTTTAACCACCTATTAATCATACATGGTGACATTTAAAATAGTGATTCCACCTGAAAAATATTCTTCAATGCCTTTCTGTTATATGAATACAAACAATTGTATTTCCAATTTATAGATTGGGAACTGTGCTTATTTTAATTCACATGGAATTTGAGAGTAATGGGGTGTTTAGATTCAGCTACTGTTTTCCGGCTGCAGACCAGAGAGGATAACCAGCTTCCTCTGAGTTTAGGAGGCTTGAGATGATAAAGGAAGTTTTTGATCCAGAGGAGCATCAAGGTTGGTCAAACTGAGGATTACAGACTGTGTGTCTTTGAAGTAAATGAGGAAACTTAGAATGTTTTTCTTATGGCTTTCGACAGGGTAAAGGTGCATTATCAACCAACAAGTTTTAGGCATCAAAAAAGCTTAAACAGGGAGATTGGAACACGAGTTGCTTTGAAGCTTCAACGCTCTGGTTGTTTATCTGTTATGTTCTGTAGCTTCAGGCTAGAGGGCAGCTTGGCTTTATTTAATCTATGAGTTGCAAACATAGATTTAACATGTTTTTAAGTGATTCCCAGCCCGTGGTCTTTCTGCATGGAGTTTGCATGTTCTCCCTGAGCATGCGTGGGTTCTCTCCAGGTACTCAGGCTTCCTCCCACAGTCCAAAAACATGACTGTTAGGTTAATTGACTTGTCTAAATCCTCCTTAGGAGTGTGTGTGAATGGTTGTTTGTCCTGTTTGTCTCTGTGTTACCCTGCAATAGACTGGCGACCTGTCCAGGATGGGCCCCGCCTCTCGCCCATTGACTGCTGGAGATAGGCACCCCTCGCGATCCCACCCAGGACAAGCGTGTCAGATAATGAATGGATGGACGGATGTTTTTAAGTGAGAAAGTCCACCTCCAAACATCCTCTGTTCATCAGTTCATCAGGATTATAATCCTACTAAAATCTGCAGTTCTTGTCCCGGACTCAGCAGTTGGCCTCTCAAACTGAGCCTGGTTCTGGTTCTAGTGGAGGTTGGACACTTATTTTCTGAGAAAAATCCTCTTTCATACCTTTAATGAGAAGAATGGCTGAAACCA
The DNA here is from genome assembly GCF_016077235.1 of Cyprinodon tularosa. Classification (NCBI taxonomy): domain Eukaryota; kingdom Metazoa; phylum Chordata; class Actinopteri; order Cyprinodontiformes; family Cyprinodontidae; genus Cyprinodon; species Cyprinodon tularosa. The sequence continues at coordinate 204,417 of NW_024037808.1, forward strand.
TCCCTCAGGAGCCAAAGTGGTTGATTTGTTGTCCTTTCATGGCTTTTAATCCCTGTGCAGCACGTTGTGATCTTTATCATAACCCACTGGAGATGTTTTAGCTCCAGTTCCTCCATCTCATCTACAAATGATGTAGCTCCAACTCACTGCTTCCTTAAACATGTCATTATAAATTCTTGCTTGCTAGCTGTACTAGCCCAGTTGCTCATGTGGTTGTACATGTCCTCCTCAAAATATTAGCAGATTGTGATAAAGTTCATTATTTACTATAATGTAATGACAAAACTTGAACATTCATATATTTTAGATTCATTACACACTAACTGAAATATTTCAGGTCTTTTATTCCTGAAATTCCTATCTCACAAAATTAGCATATCATGAAAAAGATCTCTAAATGAACTTTGCACCTAATGATCTGAATCAACAAATGAACTCTAAACACCTGCAAAAGATTCCTGAGGCCTTTAAAACTCCCAGCCTGGTTCATCACTCAGACCCCAATGATGGGTCAGACTGCCGACCTGCCTGCTGTCCAGAAGGCCGTCATTGACCCCCTCAGCCAGAGGCTATGACACAGAAAGATATTTCTGAACCAATAGGCTGTTCCCAGAGTGCTGCTGTATCAAGGCACCTCAGTGGGAAGGAAAAAGAGGCAGAAACCGCTGCAAAACCAGAAGAGGCGACCGGACCCTGAGGAAGATTGTGGAGAAGGGCCCATTCCAGACCTTGGGGGACCTGTGGAAGCAGTGGACTGAGTCTGGAGTAGAAACATCCAGAGCCACCGAGCACAGGCATGGGCAGGAAATGGGCTACAGGTGCCGCATTCCCCAGGTCAGCCACTTTTGAACCAGAAACAGCAGCAGAGGAGCCTGACCTGGGCTACAGAGAAGCAGCTCTGGACTGTAGCTCAGCTTTACACGTCATTTGGAAATCAAGGTGCCAGAGTCTGGAGGAAGACTGGGGAGAAGGAAACGCCACAAGTCCAGTGTCAAGTACCCACAGTCAGTGATGGTCTGGGGTGCCATGTGTTGTCGGAAAATTTAGATTTCTCTATTATATATTAATTTATCCTATTTACTCACTATAAAAGTTTTCACTCAGTCTGTTTCTCTCTGAAGGCCGAACTATTCTCAGTTGGATGGTGTTTGTAGACCAGAAATAGCTTATTCCCATAACAAACCAGATTCTTTCTCAAGGTTTATTCATAACATGTTACAGTTTCACCAAAGTGTCTGTAATTTGTTTTGACTCTGACTACTTTTCCATTGTTGTAAGTAAGGAGGAAAGAACGCTGCCCAGGCAGAACAGGGCTGAATACTATGCCAGGAGGGCTGTATGATGAACTGTTCTCTCTTTGCAAAGATATGAATAAATGTGCCGACTGAGTGAAATCCATTGAACTCTGTTTATTTAACTAGGGTGAATAGTGGAATATTCTTTTCCCACAACACATGTCAGCTGCTGAAGTTGGGTTTTATCAAGGCCAGGGTCAATGCAGCTATCAGGAGAGTCTGGAGCACTTCATGCTCCCATCTGCTGAAAAGCTTTATGGAGATGAAGACGACCTGGCACCTGCTCACAGAGCCAAAGCCACTGGTAAATGGTTTACTGGTATCACTAGGCTCAATTGGCCTGCCAACTCTCCTGACCTGAACCCCATAGAGAATCTGTGGGATATTGTGAAGAGAAATTTGAGAGACACAAGACCCAACACTGTGGATGAGCTAAAGGCTAAACGCTATGGAAGCATCGTGGGCCTCCATGACACCTCAGCAGAGACACAGGCTGATTGCCTCCATGCCACGCCGCATTGAAGCAGTCATTTCTACAAAAGGATTCCCCACCAAGTATTGAGTGCATAACTGTACAGATTTATTTAAAGGTTGACTTTTTTGTATTAATAACACCTTTCTTTTATTGGTCGGATGAAATATGCAAATTTTGTGAGATAGGAATTTTGGGTTTTCATGAGCTGTCTGCCAAAATCATCCGTATGAAGACAATAAAGGACCTGAAATATTTCAGTCTAATATAAAATATATGAATGTTCAAGTTTTATGAATACATTATGGAGGATAGTTAACTTTATCACAATTTGCTAATATTTTTGAGAAGGACCTGTACGTATATCCCTGTAATGTATCTAGTCTATCTGCTTATAGCTCTTTGACAGCGGCAGCAGTCAGGGATTTTAATCCTACTGTAATTCTGGATTATGCTACAACTGTTCCTCTAACAGCAAACAGACAGAGATGACAAAGACTGAAGCTACAATGTATTTCCAGGCTTTCTCTGCATATAAGTGTTGCTAAATGAGAGAGAAGAGGGATGGTTTCAATCGTGTGAATCCCTTTATTTTCCCACAATCACTCTGCATTTAACCCATTCCCTTGGGGAGCAGTGGGCTGCAGTGTGGGGTTAAGGTTCTCGCTTTGGAATCCAGAGTGGAGGCTGTCGGGATTGAACCGGGTACTTGCAACCTTCTCAGAGCACAGCTAACTGCTCTAACCACTAGGCCAACACTCATGGGACCAAACCAGTTTGTTGTGTTGGATGGGATGTCAACAGCAATCCCTTAGAGACAAACTTACCCTGTGGTCACAGGATAAGGCAGAGCGATCCATCCTGTGGGGGGTTTTCATCGGGGATGATGGAGAGGACTTGCACTTAACGGGTACAATACCTAAAAATCAGATCAAACAAATGATTCAGGAAAGAGGAAGTGAAACGTTACAGACGATGTGACGTGTGGAGAATCTTATTGACATACCTGAGGTATCAAATGACAAAGTGTCCATGTGATTTGCCAGGCCAGTTTCCGTGCCAAACATGTCTTTCCCATATAGGGTTGCCCTCTCCTTCCTGAGCTCTTCCTCCCTCTGCTTCACCAACCGTATCTCTTCATCTACCAAGGATATTGTGCTTCTTGAACGGAGTTTGAAGAAGGGGTTGTTGAGGAACATTTTTTCCTGGGGCTCGTCACAGCCTTTGTTCAGGGAGAAGTCAGAGGCACTTCGAATGATCAGATTGGATGTTTCCAGGATGATCAGATTGGAGCTGTTTTCGTCTGGGCACCATTCTCCAGATCCAGAGGGCGCGTTGTCTTTGCCAAACGTTAGACTGGATGCCAAGTCTTTTCTTGGGTCTACGATTATAACATTGTTTGCAGACACTTCCTGCTTTGATGGTTCATTAGTTGGTGATGAGGTGATGATGAATGACGGAGTGAGTGGAGTACTAATGGATCGAGGGATGCTTCTTGATGGAGCGCAGTCAGTTGATTTGCCCATTCTGGATAGTCCCCTTTCCCTTTTTAAGTTTTCTTCCCTCTCCATGGATATACGAATCTCCCTTTCGATTGGTGTTTCGGCGTCATCATAAGGGGACCTATAGCTGGAATCATCCAGGCCAGAGTCCTCTGAGCAAGGGCTGAATTGTGTGTGGGAATAATCCGTGACCAGGTTCAAACTCTCTAGATCCCGTGCCTTCTTAGGGGTTCTTTCAATGTGTCGGACTGGGGTGTACATGAAGCTGTGGCTGCTGTGAAGGTTTGACTGCCTGCTCGAAGGTATGACAATCTTATTTTTCATTTGCTTCTCCATTTCTCGCCACTGCTTGCGAGCAAGCTGGAAGTCCACATGTTCTGTACTGACGTTTTCACTCTTTGTCTCCTGAATGACACAGAAGTCTTTGGGCAGCCTCTTGACTGCGTCCACACTGCCGTCGTCTTGGGATTTCGAGTGGTTATGGTTGACATCTCTGTAACTTTCACTCTCGTCTTCCGATATTTTTGACAAACCTTGAAGGCTGAATGGGCTGTATTTAACCTCATGCGGGGGTGTCGGGGAGCAGGTTACAATCCCCGGTTGTTCCAAGACTTCAGACACTTTTGGGACCTCAATACTAATTGCCTCTTCAAAGTTGGTCCTCTCTGGGTCATTGTAGTCTGTCTCGTCAATTTTCTGGACAAAAAGTTCCTGGGCACTCAGCTGCAGACTATCCAAATATGAGTCATCGTCTTCTTTATTTATGGAGGAGGAGAAAATAGCTCTCCACTTTTCATCTGTATCACTATCTGATGAAGCCGCCGCAATCTCCACTCTCAAACATTCATCGATGTCTTCCGGGTTATGGTAGGACTCATTGGAAACATCTGACATGGCCTCCTCTCTTATGCACTGCTCTAAGGGAGACTCCTCATGAAAAGGCTGGTCAAACAGTATTTCATCAACATCTGGACCTTCATCTGTATATTCGGCTAGATGTGTGTAGGACTCATCATCTAAATCAATAATATCTCCTCCCTCTGGTCCGAGTTCTCCGTACAGCTCCAGTTGAGGATCCTGATCCTCAGGGTCATCTTCAAGTGGAAGGTCTTGGTGAAGCTCAGGGTTAATTAGCCTCTCAGTTTCTTCCTCAGTCTCTGGTTCAGCTTGTCTTTGCAACATGTCCCCCACCCCCCAGTCTTCCTCAGGCTCCGGTTCAGCATCTTTCTGCAGCACGTCCCTCACCCCACAGTCTTCCTCAGTCTCTGGATCAGCTTCTCTCTGCAACACGTCCCCCACCCCACAGTCTTCCTCAGTCTCTGGTTCAACTTCTCTCTGCAACACGTCCCCCACCCCACAGTCTTCCTCAGTCTCTGGTTCAGCTTTTCTCTGGAACATGTTCCCCACTCCCCAGTCTTCCTCTGGATCTGGTTCAGCTTCTCTCTGCAACACGTCCCCCACCCCACAGTCTTCCTCATTCTCTGGTTCGGCTTCTTTGTGCAACACATCTCCCACCCCCCAGTCTTCCTCTGGCTCTGGATATCGCTCAGGCTCAGGCACTCCTTCGTGCCCCACATGTTGCTCTGACTCATTCTCCTGCTCAGTGTCTTTCTCTTGTGTGTCTTGCCTCCTACGATGGGCCTCGTTCTCATAAACACTGTCAGCACTGGAAAGGGTATCAGACACAGATGAGTTCAGGGACTCATTTCTGTTGAGCTCTTCGGTCTTTTTCTCATCTTCACAGGTGCCTGGTCTGGTTTCAGAGAAGGGGCTGTCATCGACATGCCTGGTGCTGCTTGGACTTAATTGTTCCTTAACTTCCTGAGAGTCTGAGACGTCCGCCTGTAACCCAGCTAGCTTATCACAAGCACTAAAATCCATTTCATGCTCGGCTCCCTCCATTTCACAGTCCATCTCCAGCGTTGATGGTATGTCTGTTTCCATGGTGACAGAGTTGTGATTTTCAGTCTCTTTCAAGTCTTGTTCATCGGTGTCCTTCTTCTCAGATGAAACAGTCTGTGGGAAACAGACAGAGCAAAGAGGCTGAAGGACGCCACCAGAACCATAAACACTCAGCTGGCATCTACCGACTACAGTTGTCTCTGCATTTCATAAAGGTTTATTTAAATATTTCACTTCATGGACTATAAATAGATATATAACCAGGGTGAAGGTGGAGGTTTCCACGTTACCTCACCAGGACCTCAGTAGGTCCAGTTAGACCTTCTGCTATTGTTCACATCTGGGACAGCTCCCTGTTTGGGACGTGTCTCCTGGTTAGTTGATGTGTATGTGTAGGGGGGGGGGGGGGGTGCAGGAGGAGCTTGTGTTGCTGTTGCCAGGCTGCCTGATTGCCTCCCGGAATGTGCAGCATTCAGACAGGATGTTATGTAAGGCTGCTGCGGGGGTCAGCTGCCCACACACTCCCAGATGAGCAAGTGTCCCTGTGAGACGACAGGCTCCTAGTCCCTTTGCTCTTCATACCAACACGCGTTTCTTAGATCTTCTGTCAGTTCGCTTTTTTCACATGTTTAAACACCCTGAACTGGATAATTGTTGAACAAGGACTGAGCAAAATATAAACCAGGAAAAAATAAACTCTAGTCTATCAGGAAAGTATTCACACACCTCAATGTTAAGCTCTAAATTCTTCATATGACACCCCAACATGACAGATGTTTGCAAAGTTATGAGAAAAAGAAAACAGCAAAACATTCAAATCTGAGTTAACTTTTCTTAAAAGAAGTGGAGTTTTCTTGAATTGATCAGGTGAGAAGATGATTAACATTTAAAATGAGAAAAGCAGTAGTCTCTCATTTCAAGTGGGAAATGATGGAGTTAGATCGGTCTCGGTTTTCACAAATATGCATATGTGATTCATACATGCACAAGAAAAATCCACATAGCACAAATCCACATAGCACAAAATCCACATAGCACGCAAGCATACAAGATCCACACACACACAGCACCATTCATGCAAGCATACAAGATCCACACAAACATTTCGATTCAAGCAAGCATGCAAGATCCACACACACACACACAGCACAAATCTAGCAAACATACATGATCCACACACAGCACGATTCATGCAGGCATACAAGATCCACACACAGACAGCACGATTCACGCAAGAATACAAAATCCACATACACACACAGCACGATTCACGCAAACTTACAAGATCCACCCACAGCACCATTCACGCAAGCATACAAGATCCACACACAGAGCATGATTCACGCAAGCATACAAAATCCACACACAGCACGATTCACGCAAGCATACAATATCCACAAACACTGACAGCACGATTCACACAAGCATACAAAATTGACACACACACGGCATGATTCATACAAGCATACAAGATCCACACACACAGCACAATTCATGCAAGCATACAAAATCCACACACAGACAGCAAAATTCACGTAAACTTACAAGATCTACACACCCACAGCATGATTCACGCAAGCATACTAGATCCACACACAGCACACTTCACGCAAGAATACAAAATCCACACACACAGAACAATTCATGCAAACTTACAAGATCCACACACAACACGAATCACGCAAGCATACAAAATTGACACACACACGGCATGATTCACGCAAGCATACAAGATCCACACACACAGCACGATTCATGCAAGCATACAAGATCCACACACAGACAGCACAATTCACGTAAACTTACAAGATCTACACACACACAGCACAATTCACGAAAGCATACTAGATCCACACACACAGCACACTTCACACAAGAATACAAAATCCACACACACAGCACAATTCATGCAAACTTACAAGATCCACACACACAACACAATTCACGCAAGCATACAAAATCCACACAATCACAGCATGAAAAACATACACTTACAAGATCCACACACACAGCACGATTCACACAAGCCTACAAGATCCACAGACTGACAGCATGATTCACACAAACATACATGATCCATACACACACAGCACGATTCACACACACACAAGAACCACACACACAGCTCGATTCACTCAAGCATACAAGATCCCCACACAGGCAGCATGAATCATGCAAGCATACAAGATTCCCACACACAGCATGATTCATGCAAGCATAAAAGATCCACACACACACCATGATTCACACAAGCATTAAAGATCAAAACACACTGCATGATTCATGCAAGCATACATGATCCACACACACAGCATGATTCACACAAGCATACAAGATCCATACAAACAGCTCGATTCACTCAAGCATACAAGATCCACACACACGCAGCATGAATCATGCAAGCATACAAGATTCACACACAGCATGATTCACGCAAGCATACAAGATCCACAAACACAGCATGAATTATGCAAGCATTAAAGATCCACACACACTGCATGATTCATGCAAGCATGCAAGATGTAGTCCAGTGTAGTCCTGTTTCTCTGACTGTGACTAACTGGATGTGCTCTCTTCATCCTCTGACATGGGAGCTGGCTCGGAGCTCGTCTGCCTGGCTGTGTGTTTCCTGGACGGGGCCGCCTGTGGAGCTGGTTGACAGTTGCCTTTTGTATCTATGCTTCTTTTTCTATGTCTGCTTCTGTCTCCTTGAACCCCAGTGGGCCTCAGCAGATGGCCGCTCACACTGAGCCTGGTTCTGCTGGAGGTTTCTTTCTGTTCAAAGGGAGTTTTTCCTCTCCACTGTCGCTATAAGCATGCTTAGTGTGAGGGATTGCTGAAGAGTCAATGAGTCGATGCAATCAACTGGTTTCCCTTAGATAGAAAACTTTGTATCAATTTGACTGTATGATCTGGTTGAACTGTAAAGTGCCTTGAGATGACATGTGTTGTGAATTTGGCGCTATATAAATAAACTGAATTGAATCTACTAAAATTGAACCTTCTTTTGGGGGAGGAGAACTCTGTTAAAGTAATCCTGAAGGTTATTAGAAAGTGGTCAGAGAGGATAGGGTTGTGAGGAAATACTGTTATTTCTTCACATTCTATGCCGTATGTCAGCACAAGATCCAAAGTATGAAGATGAGAATGTGTGGGACTATTCACATTTTGAACAAAGCCAATAGTGTCTAAGATAGCATTAAAGGCTGCTCTTAAGCTATCGCCTTCAATGTCAGCATGGATGTTAAAATCTCCCACTATGATGACCCTGTCAGTATTTAATACCAAATCAGAAAGGAACTCTGAAAACTCATCTAAACATTCAGAGTAAGGACCTGGTGGACGATACAAAGTTACAAAAAGAAGAGGTTTTCTTGCCTTGAAATTTTGATGAGGGAAACTAAGGGTTAAATGTTCAAAAGAGTTGTACATTTTACCTTCCTTTGAAGTAATCAGTAAGTCAGACTGAAAGTAAGTAAGACCTTTGGGGTCTCCAGTCCGCAAAAATAGAGGTGGGGAGTGCGACGATTAATCAACTGTAGGTGGAAGAAAGAATTAGGGGAACCAAAGGTGTCTCTGATTCTTCCTACTGGATTGGCCGAGGAGGTCACCTGGGGGGTTAATGGTCATTAGGGGGTTCTGATAGGTCATTAACTCCCTCATCACAGTGGTTTCGGTCACATGCCTCATTGATGTGTGAGTCAGGTGAAGGCAGGTGAGAGATACATCTTCTGGGTATTGTTCCTAAAAGTGCTTTGGAAATAGGTCAAAGGTTGTGTCTCAGACCACCTCCTCTGCTGAGAGATGGTTTTTCCTGGTTAACAAAGATGGCTTCCTGAACCCCTCTCTTAAACCTCCTGTCTTCTTTGGCCAGAATATGGACGTTGTTGTCCCCAAACGAGTCATTTAGCCGTCAGGAGTAGGTGAACAGCTTAGACAGCTTTTATTGTAATTCTGTATAAATAGAGTTTAGACAAAACAAAATTTCCTTTAGTACAGCTTTTCAGACAGTAAATGAACATTTCCATTCCATAAAGTGCGTCAGTGATCAAATGGAAACAGTATGTTGAACCTCACACCCTGATTCAGTGTTAACGACCTATCAAAACTTAATTAACTTGGAAGTGTTTGGAAAACAGAGTCTTTCTGCAGGACAGCAAACCATCAGTAAGCTCTGGTCATATAAGGCGTCCGCCGCTCATCGGAGAGAACGAACTAGTCCGGAGGTTTAAATATTAGGCATCATGACGCCACTGCGGAAGAACCAACTTTTATTTCCAATGATCCACTGAAATCTGTGGGCAGCAGCAGGAGGGATCTCTGTCTCAGCCTGCATGGCGAGTAGCGGAGTCATTAATCTGTTGGTGGTGGATGTCTGACTGCTCCGCTGGGAGCGGCAGGGCGGCGCCTCCTCTAGGAGGCTGGACTTACACCGGCTGTGCCTCCAACATGGAGGTACCACCTGACTAAACATTTCCTCCTCACATTCTCAGGTCATGGTGAGTCGAGAAAAAAAGTCTGCCTTCCCTGGTTCATTCCCACAGATTCCTTTAGGGACATGTGCCAGCAACAGACTGGGCTCCATGGAAACCATTAGAAGGGCAGACACTTACAGCAAAGCCCAGCTGTCCCCTCCTCCTCCTCCCCCTCATCAGCAGCAGGCTGCTGAATGTGAGCAGAGCTGAATTCACATTAGTCCAGTAATCTGCTCTGCTCTCCTGTTCCTTTGGTTGGTCTAGTCAAAGTAAGCGGCTGAATGTGTCTCTAATGAACCAGGTTATAGAATAACATCTGGGCTGTGGAAGGTCCCGCTTCTTCTCAGAGACTGCCCGCAGAAAGCGCCTGACCGACACTGAGGCAGTGGCTCTAGAAAGACTAGGTCTAAGTGATGAGATCAGCAGCAGCAGCTGATCCTCCAGATCTGTTCTGCTCTTCAGGCTGCAGCAGACATTCCACAGAGAGCCAACATTTCTCCACTCAGTGCTTCGCTCAGAAGTTTTATACGCCTGAGAAAAGGATCTGAATTCAGGAAGGTGACTCTGAAGCAGCTGATGTCGCTTTGCAAAGATAAACAGACAGAATGTCAGAAATCACAGAAGAAAGAAGATTAACAGGATAGAAATGCATTAACAAACATGCTAACGGTTCAACTTTAGGTTAGCAGGTTTAACAGTAATTAATGAGACTTTATAGAAACACAGCTGAAGCAGAATAGGGCTTCAGATCGCTGCTGTTAATCGAGGGAGCAGATGTTAGCAACACGGGGGAGCGAGATGAGTTCAGGTGGGTTCATTTTTCATTGCTTCCAAATGAGAAAGGTGGGCCTCTGGCCTCCATGTTCAGCCTGAACCTTCACACTCGTTCTGGTAACACTAGTTCTGGCAACGTTCCTTCACACTATGTCAGCCTACAGATAAAGTTAACTGAAAGGAGAATATAATAATAGATAGAACCTCAGGCAGTCATGAAGGGGTTATAAAAATCTAATGTTTCAATTAGAATAAATCTAGAATTGTTTTTCTAGAACTCAGACTCTTTAGAACTCCAAGACTCCAAGAAGATCCTGGGATCAGAGAGATTCCATGAAAATGAATCAACTGTTCACTTTTAACTGACCTGCTCACTTTTATCTGTTTATTTTCATCTGTTGACTTTTATCTGTTCTGTGGACTTGTATCTTACCTGTTCACTTTTACCTGTTCACTTTTATCTGTTGACTTTTATCTGATCTGTTCACTTTTACCTGTTCACTTTCATCTGTTGACTTTTATCTGTTCTGTTCACTTTTATCTTACCTGTTCACTTTTACCTGTTCACTTTTATCTGTTGACTTTTATCTGATCTGTTCACTTGTACCTGTTCACTTTTATCTGTTGACTTTTATCTGATCTGTTCACTTTTACCTGTTCACTTTCATCTGTTCACTTTTATCTTACCTGTTCACTTTTACCTGTTCACTTTTATCTGTTGACTTTTATCTGATCTGTTCACTTGTACCTGTTCACTTTTATCTGTTGACTTTTATCCGATCTGTTCACTTTTACCTGTTCACTTTTATCTTACCTGTTCACTTTTACCTGTTCACCTTTATCTGATCTGTTCACTTTTACCTGTTCACTTTTATCTGTTGACTTTTATCTGATCTGTTCACTTTTACCTGTTCACTTTTATCTGTTGACTTTTATCTTACCTGTTCACTTTTACCTGTTCACCTTTATCTGATCTGTTCACTTTTACCTGTTCACTTTTATCTGTTGACTTTTATCTGATCTGTTCACTTTTATCTGTTGACTTTTATCTGATCTGTTCACTTTTACCTGTTCACTTTTATCTGATCTGTTCACTTTTACCTGTTCACTTTTATCTGTTGACTTTTATCTGTTCTGTGGACTTTTATCTTACCTGTTCACTTTTACCTGTTCACTTTTATCTGTTGACTTTTATCTGATCTGTTCACTTTTACCTGTTCACCTTTATCTGATCTGTTCACTTTTACCTGTTCACTTTTATCTGTTGACTTTTATCCGATCTGTTCACTTTTACCTGTTCACCTTTATCTGATCTGTTCACTTTTACCTGTTCACTTTTATCTGTTGACTTTTATCTGATCTGTTCACTTTTATCTGTTAACTTTTATCTGATCTGTTCACTTTTACCTGTTCACTTTTATCTGTTGACTTTTATCTGATCTGTTCACTTTTACCTGTTCACTTTTATCTGTTGACTTTTATCTGATCTGTTCACTTTTACCTGTTCACTTTTATCTGATCTGTTCACTTTTACCTGTTCACTTTTATCTGTTGACTTTTATCTGATCTGTTCACTTTTACCTGTTCACTTTTATCTGATCTGTTCACTTTTAGCTGTTCACTTTTATCTGTTGACTTTTATCTGATCTGTTCACTTTTACCTGTTCACTTTTATCTGATCTGTTCACTTTTACCTGTTCACTTTTATCTGTTGACTTTTATCTGATCTGTTCACTTTTACCTGTTCAATTTTATCTGTTGACTTTTATCTGATCTGTTCACTTTTACCTGTTCACCTTTATCTGATCTGTTCACTTTTACCTGTTCACTTTTATCTGATCTGTTCACTTTTACCTGTTCACTTTTATCTGTTGACTTTTATCTGATCTGTTCACTTTTACCTGTTCAATTTTATCTGTTGACTTTTATCTGATCTGTTCACTTTTACCTGTTCAATTTTATCTGTTGACTTTTATCTGATCTGTTCACTTTTATCTGTTCACTTTTATCTGTTGACTTTTATCTGATCTGTTCACTTTTACCTGTTCAATTTTATCTGTTGACTTTTATCTGATCTGTTCACTTTTACCTGTTCAATTTTATCTGTTGACTTTTATCTGATCTGTTCACTTTTACCTGTTCACTTTTATCTGTTGACTTTTATCTGATCTGTTCACTTTTACCTGTTCAATTTTATCTGTTGACTTTTATCTGATCTGTTCACTTTTATCTTTTCACTTTTATCTGATCTGTTCACTTTTACCTGTTCACTTTTACCTGTTCACTCTTATCTGACCTGTTCACTTTTATCTGTTGACTTTTATCTGATCTGTTCACTTTTACCTGTTCACTTTTATCTGATCTGTTCACTTTTACCTGTTCACTTTTATCTGTTGACTTTTATCTGATCTGTTCACTTTTACCTGTTCAATTTTATCTGTTGACTTTTATCTGATCTGTTCACTTTTACCTGTTCACCTTTATCTGATCTGTTCACTTTTACCTGTTCACTTTTATCTGATCTGTTCACTTTTACCTGTTCACTTTTATCTGTTGACTTTTATCTGATCTGTTCACTTTTACCTGTTCAATTTTATCTGTTGACTTTTATCTGATCTGTTCACTTTTACCTGTTCAATTTTATCTGTTGACTTTTATCTGATCTGTTCACTTTTATCTGTTCACTTTTATCTGTTGACTTTTATCTGATCTGTTCACTTTTACCTGTTCAATTTTATCTGTTGACTTTTATCTGATCTGTTCACTTTTACCTGTTCAATTTTATCTGTTGACTTTTATCTGATCTGTTCACTTTTACCTGTTCACTTTTATCTGTTGACTTTTATCTGATCTGTTCACTTTTACCTGTTCAATTTTATCTGTTGACTTTTATCTGATCTGTTCACTTTTATCTTTTCACTTTTATCTGATCTGTTCACTTTTACCTGTTCACTTTTACCTGTTCACTCTTATCTGATCTGTTCACTTTTACCTGTTCACTTTTATCTGTTGACTTTTATCTGATCTGTTCACTTTTATCTGTTGACTTTTATCTGATCTGTTCACTTTTACCTGTTCACTTTTATCTGATCTGTTCACTTTTACCTGTTCACTTTTATCTGTTGACTTTTATCTGATCTGTTCACTTTTACCTGTTCACTTTTATCTGATCTGTTCACTTTTACCTGTTCACTTTTATCTGTTGACTTTTATCTGATCTGTTCACTTTTACCTGTTCAATTTTATCTGTTCACTTTTATCTGATCTGTTCACTTTTACCTGTTCACCTTTATCTGATCTGTTCACTTTTACCTGTTCACTTTTACCTGTTCACTTTTATCTGATCTGTTCACTTTTACCTGTTCACTTTTATCTGTTGACTTTTATCTGATCTGTTCACTTTTATCTGTTGACTTTTATCTGATCTGTTCACTTTTACCTGTTCAATTTTATCTGTTGACTTTTATCTGATCTGTTCACTTTTACCTGTTCAATTTTATCTGTTGACTTTTATCTGATCTGTTCACTTTTATCTGTTCACTTTTATCTGTTGACTTTTATCTGATCTGTTCACTTTTACCTGTTCAATTTTATCTGTTGACTTTTATCTGATCTTTTCACTTTTACCTGTTCAATTTTATCTGTTGACTTTTATCTGATCTGTTCACTTTTATCTGTTCACTTTTATCTGTTGACTTTTATCTGATCTGTTCACTTTTACCTGTTCAATTTTATCTGTTGACTTTTATCTGATCTGTTCACTTTTATCTTTTCACTTTTATCTGATCTGTTCACTTTTACCTGTTCACTTTTACCTGTTCACTTTTATCTGATCTGTTCACTTTTACCTGTTCACTTTTATCTGTTGACTTTTATCTGATCTGTTCACTTTTATCTGTTGACTTTTATCTGATCTGTTCACTTTTACCTGTTCACTTTTATCTGATCTGTTCACTTTTATCTGTTCACTTTTATCTGTTGACTTTTATCTGATCTGTTCACTTTTACCTGTTCACTTTTACCTGTTCACTTTTATCTGTTGACTTTTATCTGTTCTGTTGACTTTTATCTGATCTGTTCACTTTTACCTGTTCACTTTTACCTGTTCACTTTTATCTGTTGACTTTTATCTGTTCTGTTGACTTTTATCTGATCTGTTCACTTTTACCTGTTCAATTTTATCTGTTCACTTTTATCTGATCTGTTCACTTTTACCTGTTCACCTTTATCTGATCTGTTCACTTTTACCTGTTCACTTTTACCTGTTCACTTTTATCTGATCTGTTCACTTTTACCTGTTCACTTTTATCTGTTGACTTTTATCTGATCTGTTCACTTTTATCTGTTGACTTTTATCTGATCTGTTCACTTTTACCTGTTCAATTTTATCTGTTGACTTTTATCTGATCTGTTCACTTTTACCTGTTCAATTTTATCTGTTGACTTTTATCTGATCTGTTCACTTTTACCTGTTCACTTTTATCTGTTGACTTTTATCTGATCTGTTCACTTTTACCTGTTCAATTTTATCTGTTGACTTTTATCTGATCTGTTCACTTTTATCTTTTCACTTTTATCTGATCTGTTCACTTTTACCTGTTCACTTTTACCTGTTCACTCTTATCTGACCTGTTCACTTTTATCTGTTGACTTTTATCTGATCTGTTCACTTTTACCTGTTCACTTTTATCTGATCTGTTCACTTTTACCTGTTCACTTTTATCTGTTGACTTTTATCTGATCTGTTCACTTTTACCTGTTCAATTTTATCTGTTGACTTTTATCTGATCTGTTCACTTTTACCTGTTCACCTTTATCTGATCTGTTCACTTTTACCTGTTCACTTTTATCTGATCTGTTCACTTTTACCTGTTCACTTTTATCTGTTGACTTTTATCTGATCTGTTCACTTTTACCTGTTCAATTTTATCTGTTGACTTTTATCTGATCTGTTCACTTTTACCTGTTCAATTTTATCTGTTGACTTTTATCTGATCTGTTCACTTTTATCTGTTCACTTTTATCTGTTGACTTTTATCTGATCTGTTCACTTTTACCTGTTCAATTTTATCTGTTGACTTTTATCTGATCTGTTCACTTTTACCTGTTCAATTTTATCTGTTGACTTTTATCTGATCTGTTCACTTTTACCTGTTCACTTTTATCTGTTGACTTTTATCTGATCTGTTCACTTTTACCTGTTCAATTTTATCTGTTGACTTTTATCTGATCTGTTCACTTTTATCTTTTCACTTTTATCTGATCTGTTCACTTTTACCTGTTCACTTTTACCTGTTCACTCTTATCTGATCTGTTCACTTTTACCTGTTCAATTTTATCTGTTGACTTTTATCTGATCTGTTCACTTTTACCTGTTCACTTTTATCTGTTGACTTTTATCTGATCTGTTCACTTTTACCTGTTCAATTTTATCTGTTGACTTTTATCTGATCTGTTCACTTTTATCTTTTCACTTTTATCTGATCTGTTCACTTTTATCTGTTGACTTTTATCTGATCTGTTCACTTTTACCTGTTCACTTTTATCTGATCTGTTCACTTTTACCTGTTCACTTTTATCTGTTGACTTTTATCTGATCTGTTCACTTTTACCTGTTCACTTTTATCTGATCTGTTCACTTTTACCTGTTCACTTTTATCTGTTGACTTTTATCTGATCTGTTCACTTTTACCTGTTCAATTTTATCTGTTCACTTTTATCTGATCTGTTCACTTTTACCTGTTCACCTTTATCTGATCTGTTCACTTTTACCTGTTCACTTTTACCTGTTCACTTTTATCTGATCTGTTCACTTTTACCTGTTCACTTTTATCTGTTGACTTTTATCTGATCTGTTCACTTTTATCTGTTGACTTTTATCTGATCTGTTCACTTTTACCTGTTCAATTTTATCTGTTGACTTTTATCTGATCTGTTCACTTTTACCTGTTCAATTTTATCTGTTGACTTTTATCTGATCTGTTCACTTTTATCTGTTCACTTTTATCTGTTGACTTTTATCTGATCTGTTCACTTTTACCTGTTCAATTTTATCTGTTGACTTTTATCTGATCTTTTCACTTTTACCTGTTCAATTTTATCTGTTGACTTTTATCTGATCTGTTCACTTTTATCTGTTCACTTTTATCTGTTGACTTTTATCTGATCTGTTCACTTTTACCTGTTCAATTTTATCTGTTGACTTTTATCTGATCTGTTCACTTTTATCTTTTCACTTTTATCTGATCTGTTCACTTTTACCTGTTCACTTTTACCTGTTCACTTTTATCTGATCTGTTCACTTTTACCTGTTCACTTTTATCTGTTGACTTTTATCTGATCTGTTCACTTTTATCTGTTGACTTTTATCTGATCTGTTCACTTTTACCTGTTCACTTTTATCTGATCTGTTCACTTTTATCTGTTCACTTTTATCTGTTGACTTTTATCTGATCTGTTCACTTTTACCTGTTCACTTTTACCTGTTCACTTTTATCTGTTGACTTTTATCTGTTCTGTTGACTTTTATCTGATCTGTTCACTTTTACCTGTTCACTTTTACCTGTTCACTTTTATCTGTTGACTTTTATCTGTTCTGTTGACTTTTATCTGATCTGTTCACTTTTACCTGTTCACTTTTATCTGTTGACTTTTATCTGATCTGTTCACTTTTACCGGTTCACTTTTATCTGTTCATTTTTATCTGTTCTGTTCACTTTTATCTGATCTGTTCACTTTTACCTGTTCACTTTTATCTGTTGACTTTTATCTGTTCTGTTGACTTATCTGATCTGTTCACTTTTACCTGTTCACTTTTATCTGTTCACTTTTATCTGTTCTGTTCACTTTTATCTGATCTGTTCACTTTTACCTGTTCACTTTTATCTGTTGACTTTTATCTGTTCTGTTGACTTTTATCTGATCTGTTCACTTTTATCTATTAACTTTTATCTGATCTGTTTGCCTTTACTTTTTCACTTCTCATATATCAGAAATCTCCCCTGAAAATGAATCACAGTCATTTTCCATGTATTTCTGTTCAGAGATAAATTCTTTTTCAGAGGCGTCAACTAACAAAATAGAAATACTATCTGCCTAAATAGAAATGTTGGCTATATATACTTAACTGCAATAATTAGTCTTTAAACAACTTTTTCCTTACTTTATAAACTCAACAATGGTCTATTTATGGATCTTTAGACTCACTAATGGTCTGTTTATGGGTTCATAAACTGACCAATGGTCTGTTTATGGGTTTATAAACTCACCAATGGTCTGTTTTCGGGTTTATAAACTCAGCAATAGTCTGTTTACGGGTTTATAAACTCAACAATGGTCTGTTTATGGGTTTATAAACTGACCAATGGTCTGTTTATGGGTTTATAAACTCAACAATGGTCTATTTATGGGTTTATAAACTGACCAATGGTCTGTTTATGGGTTTATAAACTCAACAATGTTCTATTTATGGATCTTTAAACTCACCAATGGTCTGTTTATGGGTTTATAAACTGACCAATTGTCTGTTTATGGGTTTATAAACTCACCAATGGTCTTTTTTCGGGTTTATAAACTCAGCAATAGTCTGTTTCCTTACTCCTTACATACATCCAACAGAAATTATCATTTATTTAGGATCCGTCTGTTTCCCACCTCCTGCACTGTTTCCAGAGGGCATCCAATCACAGCTGGCCTTCCTGATCAGCTGATCCAGCCGCTTCCTCTCAGCTACAGATGAGCCACTGCTCCAACAGACAGCTCCATAGAAGATGGCTGATGTCACAACAGAGTCAGAGAATGATTTAAGGAGGGCCTTCTGCACATAATGCCTGGTTCTGCTGGAGGTTTCTTCCTGTTCAAAGGGAGTTTTTCCTCTCCACTGTCGCTACAAGCATGCTTAGTGTGAGGGATTGCTGAAGAGTCAATGAGTCGATGCAATCAGTTGATTTTCCTCAGAAAATTTTGAACCAGTCTGAATGCATGATCTGGTTGATCTGGATCTATAAACTGACATGGGATGACATGATGTGAATTAGAGCTAAAGAAATAAACTGAAATGAATTGAACTCAAATAATATATCAGAAAATCAGGTTGAATCAGAATTCAACCTGCGCTGCTCTAACACCATGCTAACCAAATGGAGCAGGTCTGTCTCATGATTGCCCCCCCCCCAGTGGCCTGGATCATTCAGAGCTTTTAACTCAGCAGTTGCACATTTCTGTATTTGCAGCAGGTTTTTAGCTGTAAAATATTCAGCCGGTTTCTTCCTTCTTTATCAGACCTTCTGAAACAGCAGAGAGACGATTCCATCCTTTTAAATCCTGTCGTTCACTGTGGGGGAAGTCACAACTTGTTTTGTCTTCAAAGACACCACAAGTGCAAAATCACAATAACTCTGTCATGATGATGATGACTGCTCTCACCACCCACACAGAAACCCACACACAGACCCAGGCTTGCTCAGAAAACACTTCCACACGCTCCTACCTCCTTCCTCTCTATTTCTTTTGGAGTGAAAAACTCCAACAGATCAAGACAGCATAGAAAAGGAAATGAAAGGAACTTTAAAAGTTCTAGATTCTCTGAGCCTTCGGTTCTTAACTAGTCTGAAAGGGAAAATGAGAGAGGAGAAACAAAAATAAAATACTTATTAATGTTCTCTTCGCAGTTTCAGTGATCATGCTCTAAATAAAAATGAAAAGCAGAAAAAAAACATAACAGATTAAAGGAACTATTCTGTGGTGGAAGAGACTTTCAGGACCATGGACAGCATCACATGGACGCCGTTAGACCAAATGCAGATTATGGAACACATTAGGAGCACATCTTCTAATCTATTAAAGCGATTAAAGTCTGGGACAGTTTGGTGGTTTCTGGATCAGTCTTTATAAAGAAGGAACGCTCCTTCCCAGAAAGCATACCTGCCATAAATCATCCATGCAGACACATTAACACTGCAGACAACCGGCAGACCACCGAGCATCAGTCCAGGATCCTGCTCTGCTCTCAGCTTCACTGCGTCCCTCCAAACACATTGATCCAAAACACAAGAGCTGGTTCTGATTTCAGCAGCTGAAGCAGCACAGAGGCATAAAAATCCCTGAACGGCAGCGTTTGTGTGTGTTTGTTTTATGAACCTACCTGAGCCAGAGTGGTGGGCTTAATGCAAAAAGATCTGCTCTGTTTCTAAGTGCAGCCTTGCACTGACAGCTCTAACTGGAAGCTGCCGCCTCTGATTGGACGGCTGCTGAAGGGGAGGCGACGCACAGGATGCAGCCAATCCTGAAGCCGCTCTGATAGAGGAGCGTCGGGCAGGAGGAGAGCTAACCTTGGGCTCACACCGTGCTATAGCTCCACTCAATCTGCTCCTCTGTTCAGATGGTTGTTCAGGGAACAGGGAGACATGAGATGGCATTTCATTTTCAAATATGTGAGAAAAGATCAAGAAGAGATAAATAGAATAAATGTATTGATCTTTAAGCACAAATGTAGAGAAATAGAGCTGAAATTGATTTGGTTAAAACTATTTTTGGTTTGGAAAAGTATTTTCCCTCCTGAGATGCATTTCTTTTCTGTCTCACTGAAATATTTAAGATTTTCTGATAAAAATCAGTAAATTAGTAATCCAAAATGATCATTTATTAATTGGAAAAAGCAAATGATTACATGACCAAAAAGCAAATTTTGTTGTGGAATTGTAGTATTTAGCCCTGAGCTATTTCTATAGTTACGCTGCTATAGGGTTAGACTACAAGAGAATCTGTTAGTTCAATCTCTAACGTTCTGCTCTCTCTGCTTTTTCTCATAGTAGCTTCATCTGGTCTGTTCCTGTTTGGCTGTGACTCCATCCTGGAGAGAAATATCAGCTGTGCTGCTGCCATCAACACCTTTGTTTCTAGATGTTGGAGCTTGGCCTGTTTTCCAGTGTAGTCCTGTTTCTCTGACTGTGACTAACTGGATGTGCTCTCTTCATCCTCTGACATGGGAGCTGGCTCGGAGCTCGTCTGCCTGGCTGTGTGTTTCCTGGACGGGGCCGCCTGTGGAGCTGGTTGACAGTTGCCTTTTGTATCTATGCTTCTTTTTCTATGTCTGCTTCTGTCTCCTTGAACCCCAGTGGGCCTCAGCAGATGGCCGCTCACACTGAGCCTGGTTCTGCTGGAGGTTTCTTCCTGTTAAAAAGGGAGTTTTTCCTCTCCACTGTCGCTACCAGCATGCTTAGGGTGAGGGATTGCTGAAGAGTCAATGAGTCGATGCAATCAGCTGGTTTTCCTTAGATAGAAAACTTTGTATCAATCTGACTGTATGATCTGATGACCTCAGATGACATCAGAGATATGTGGGACATTTAGGGACATTAATGAGTCTGACACTGACTATAAATGACACCATGCCCATAAGAGCAATGAGATGCTTTCCCAGAAATAATCCCTGGATTAACTGGAATCTGAAGTAACTGCCAAATAAGAAAAAAAACATCATCCACGAAGTCTCCTCATGGTTAGATAACACTGCAGGGTTTATTTTAGATCTGCGGTTTGGCTGAGGATTTCGGGTCCTGAAATGAAGCTGAAGCTTGACTGAGACGTTTAAATGCGGCAGTGCACTACAGATGCAAAACATGTTGCTATGAGTTCTTTGTTAGTTTGGTTCTTATGTATATATCTGACCTTTGGACTCAGGAGCTCCTGCTAAACCATAAATGAGCAACATTTACTACAGTAGCAGCAATTCAAAAGGAACAGACAAGGACCAGCCAAGGACCAATCAAAGACCAACCAAGGACCAGCCAAAGACCAACCAAGGACCAGCCAAAGACCAACCAAGGACCAGCCAAAGACCAACCAAAGACTAACAATGGACCAGCCAAGGACCAACCAAGGACCAGCCAATTACCAACCAAATACCAACAAGGACCAACCAGTGAGCACCCAAAGACCAACTAAAGTCTAACCAAGGGCCAACCAAGGATCAGCCAAAGACCAACTAAAGGGCAACCAAGGACCAACAAAAGACCAGCCAAAGACCAACCAAAGACTACCCAAAGACCCACTAAAGTCTAACCAAGGACCAACCAAGGATCAGCCAAAGACCAACTAAAGGGCAACCAAGGACCAACAAAAGACCAGCCAAGGACCAGTCAAGGACCAACCAAGGACCACCCAAGGACCAACCAAGGACCAGCCAAAGACCAGGCAAAGACCAATCAAGGACCAGCCATGGACCAACCAAAGTACAACCAAGGACCCATTAAGGAAAGTAGGGAAATTTTGAATGGCTACTACTGTAATTGTTGAATAAAACCCAGACCCACACCTGGCTTATTATCCATATTTGTTGCTAAACTGGGTAAATAACCCCTCCTTCTTTTTTTCAGCCAACTTGCTCCTCATGGTAACCCCCTCCCGGCAGTGCAAAATGCCACACAACACACCAGATCTCTTTCTCTTCTCTCTTTTTCAATGACACTGCCTGGGAGCTCCAGCCACCATGGAGATCCAGGCAAAAAGGCCCAGATCTCCTGAATTATCAACGATAAGTCTTGATGGCTGACTTTTCAGAACCAAACTTCTGCAAACAGACTTTTTGCAACACTTTCCTCTTGGGTTTCAGAACTTATAGGGCCAGACTAGAGAGAAGGTCTCCTAAGGATCCCTTGGTGTGAGCCACATGGAAAATAAACCCCTGTATTGCTGTGAACCTGCCTGCTGAGCTGCAGCTGGATGAAACTCAAGCCTTCTAAATAGACATAAACAAAGGTTTGCAGGTCTGGCACAATTAGGGACTGAATGAACAATATGTATTATGATGAAGTTAATCATATCATGTGTTTACTGCTGAGTAAAGTCAAGCTAACAGGATGAACTATATGCTACGCTATGCTACAGGGAAGCATAGCGTAGCTTAGACCAGCTTTATTCACTAAGGATTTAAACACTGATATAACATTAGTGTTCATGTGTTCCTCAGATGCTCGTTACATTTCCATTACCAAGTCTGACCAAGAGTCATTTAGTGGAATCCTGATGTCTATCCGCTGCTAGCTATTTCACAGAGGGTAAAGAATCATTTAGCTAAAGGTTATTGGTTCTTGATTAAGCAAATAATTCAATAAAACATTATTTGGCCAAATAATGTTTTATTCACCTCATGGAGTTACATTGTGAATTGGTCTGAAAACATTCCAATTTCTCAAAAATTAGTGAAAAGCTAATTTAATCACATTCCAAATTCTTCCAGATAAACGTTGGTTTCAAACACAGAATCCATCTTAAACTGTAATATGTTTTTCAACCGTTTTCCCCTTCCTCCTTGTGCATAGTAGTTAGTTTAGTTTAGTTGAGTTTTACTAGTCTTAGTTGAGAGTGTTAAACTGAAATATGTTTGACGTGGAGCTGAATGATTTTTGTTAATAAAATCTTATATTTTGAACAGAAGTTGTGGTGAATTTATTCCATGTATGTGCAGAAATAACTGTTTGACCATGATTAGTGCTCGAATCACTCTTTCATTTATTGTTCTAACACACAGTTAGTAGGACTGTGTGTCATAAACAGTATATAACGGCTGAAATAATATCTGATTAAATAAGTTATTTACCCCCCCTTACAGGGGAGGGCAATAAACATCTTACAGTATCAGAGCACAAAATTCAATTCCCAGCTTGCTGGAAATTGAATATAAAAGTTATGTAATATGGAGTCCGACCTGGATGGGAATTGATTATAAAGTCACAACAAAGTTTAGGTGCCTCCCCTTCCTGTGACTGAAAGCCAGTGAAGTAGCTCTAAACTGTTCTAGAGAGAGTGGAGGAGCATTTCAATACATCATAGAGACATTATTTAGATCTAGATCTATGTTTAAACATGCATGTTACGATCGCGCTGAGCCTCATGGTGCGTCCTTCTTCGTGTAGTATACAGGGGGTAACGAGGGGCGACCACCTCCCCATTAGGAATCATGAGGTTAGGTTGCTATCGGGTAAAACCTGCTGTTGAAGCAGAGCTACAAGCCGATTTATCAGAACCTCGAGCACTGCGCATGTGCAAACATGGGAGTTCTTCTTCTGCTTCTTCTTACGGAGTGACGGGTCCAAGTAGCGCCACCTCTCGGCGCTGAGTCTGAGGTCGTTTTTAGACATCCAGTGTGAGCAGGTAGATCGCATCAGAGCGTCGAGTCGCACAGCGTGAGAACAAACATGGTGAGCTGTGAACTTTTAAACCCTGCAGTTTGGTCGTAAAGTTTGAGCTGTGGCTGCGTGCAACCATTGCAAATATTGCACAGTGTATTCCCGGCATTAGGCTACATTCACACTGCAGGCCTTAATGCTAAAATCAAATAGTCAAATTTCACATTTCATACAACTCATACAGCTTCACTGTCCCGCATGCGCAGTAGAGGACATAATGAGATCACAAGCTAGCTTTCTCCGTGTTTATGGAAGTAAACATGGATGGTAGCGCTGGAGCGCATCCAGCGATCTTTCCCAACCTTAAAAACTCAATCTTTTCAAGATGGTTAAAAATAAAAACTACTCTACGCATCATCGTCTGCCATGGTTGTGTTTCTTCTTGCCGCTTCTGTGTAGCAAGACCCAGAATAGTGAGCTATGTCGGGTATTAATGGGTTTTAGGTCGGATGAATGCGACCTGGCCGTTCAGATGCAGGTCGCATTGAAAAGATCAGGTTCGTATCGGATTCAGGACCACAGAGCCATGGGTCCTGGGTCGCATTGGAAAAAATCAGATCAGTTTTGTTCAGACTGTCATGAAAAGATCAGATACAGGTCACATATGGGCCAAACAATTCTGATCTGGGTCAGGCTGCTGAGTGGACGTATCCTAAATGGTTTAATCAGTCATCTGGACATGTGTGACAAACAGAGCCTGTCTGTACCCACACTCTTTGTTTAGAGAAGAATTTAAACTCTCGTGATCAGGTGGTGGTGGGAGAGCTGGAAGATCATTTAGGTGAAGTGAGACAGCGGCTCAGAGAGAGGAAGATTCGAGACTGTAGCTTTAAGGAAATTCATTTAATGTGAAACAAAGCACCAGAGGTGCAGAGTTCAGCTTGTTCTACATGTTAAACTAGACCACCAAAGCATCATGGTTCACACAGTCAGGCATCCAGGATATGGAAACATTAAAAAAGACCAAGAACAGCCAACATGTTTTCATTCTTCATGATTCCATGAAGGTTTAGATATATTTAGGAATCATTTTAACATCATCCAGAATCAGGAGCTTCTATGTTTGCTGCTCTGCTGCAGAATCCTGAACATCTCTTCCTCTCCTACTGGACCTAAAGGACACCCTGAGTCTGTCCTATTGCTATTTTTGAAGCCCATAGACTCATGAAAACACTCTGGAGTGTTATGGAGGACCAGAGGCACCAATAACACTCTGCATGCAGAATAAACTGGATCTGCTGGACTTTTTTGTTGTTTTATGTTCATATTGCTCTCTCTCATCTTCTGGTGGAGCGAAGCTTCTCCTCAGTGATGCAGCGGATGTTAGGAGGCTCATCCAGCCTCTCCCCCGGTTGATAGCAGCTGTGCTTTCCTGGTCTGTGGACGAACGTAGGCCTGTGGAGCTCCACATCCCAGATGTTTCCAGCTGCCTCCCGGCGTCCTCCAACCGTAGCGATCTCCACTTTGGGTTGGAAGACTTGGCTCTTGCATCCTTCTGGATGGAAGGACAGCTGCTCTTCTTTGTAGCCCAAACGATCCAGACATCGGTTAGCATCACCTGGCTCGTCTTCACCATCACTGGCGCCTATAATGACGAGCTCAGCTTGAATGTCTTCCTCCTCCTCATCTGAAGCGTTTTCATAGCCAATGAAAATCATGGTCAGCGGTTCCTGCTCTGGTTCCTCTGGCAGGGCTTGGATTTGGTTCAGGGAGGCAGAGCTTCCTGTGGCTGTGTGAAGGTTGCTCAGAGTCCCATCAGCAGATTCACTAGCTGATGAATGTAGATCTGGATCTGAGCTCCAGTGACCTGATGTTATGGATGCAGGTGTTGCTTGTGATGTCATCATAACTGGCACCGGGGCCCCTCTGCTGCTGCTGGCAGGGAAATCTGGACTAGTTTTGGTACCAAACCTTCCTGTCCGGTTGTTTTGGACCGCTTGGTCATGGCGCTCTGAGGCTGTGCAGCTTTGATGAAGTCCTGCTGGGGTTTTCTGATCCATTTGTTCAGGCGTATTTTCTCTGACCGGTATTTGGGTCGGTGCCCGAGGCGTACATGGCCTGTTGCTTCCTGTGTACGGTGCTGAGAACACTGGACGATGGAAGTGTACTTCAGCAGGCGCCGCTTCCTCTGCAGCCTGATGCAGAAGCTCCTCCACGTCGTGACTGGACATCTGTCCTACCTCTCCTCTCCTGCTGTCTTCTTCAGACTGCAGGGCAAACACAGACTTGCGTCCATCGTCGTATATCTTTAAGCCGCTCTGCTGGAGGCTTCCTGGGCTTATAGCGGTTGAAGAAACCACCTGGTTTTTTCCTGTTCTTCTGTTATATTCTACACTGATTTTAACGGCAAAGGTTGCTGGAACAGAAAGACATTCATACAGTGAGATTAGAAGACATGAACGTCCATCATGGAATTGCTTTTCTGATCAGATACTGACTGCTTCAAGGTCCAGTTCACAATGCCATGCATTTACAAAAACCTACAGCGCTGCCTTTAACTCCTTCCTTCACTATCTTCTTCCTCGGTTACAATTTTTTTCCTCCTGGGCATTCTGCAGGCGGAGGACTATCTAGCTAAGCATAAACGGGCTCCAGACCTGTCCTACCTTTTTTTGTCTCAGCACCATTGGTCTCTCCAACTGGAGCACTTTTTGCTTTGATTGGAGGAAAGACCAAAGGGACGTCTTCGATGTCGGGGACAAAATCTGAGGACAAAGAAATAATTACTAGAATTATACATTATGGAATTCAGAACAGTAATATAAATTGCTTTTATGAGATTGTCAGACAATGATGATGCATGGTGCTCATCTTTCTGTTTTCAAGCCTCCATGTTTACCATCTCCCCTGCTGAAGATCTGTAAAAGCCTCAAAGGTAGAGATCTTTGTGGCTCTATGAAGTACTAAGAAGGCCATAGCAAGTGCTGTTAAAAGACTGAACAATCTGAAGACAATATGAACACATCCTGCTGTACAGCTGAGTCAAATCTGAAAGTTTAGACCTTCCTTTGCAGAGCCTGGACCAGCCAGACTCAACCTAGAAGCATGGAGGATTTCCTGCTGATTGAAAAATGCCTAAATACCATCAACTGTAAAATTCTACATAATTTTTTACAGGGAAGCATCAGAGTAGCCGTTAGCTTCCACCATTCTCTGGTGACCACCGAGCAACCAAACTTAAGATGTCCAAATTACTTCTTTAACATCATTTCCTCCCTCACTGCAATCACAGACATGTCTTGATTGGAACTAACCATGTTCTCTGCATCTATTGTCGACGCAGCAGAAGGAATACTTTGAGGATGTACCCTTGGAGTGGCATACTGCGGTGGTAGCCCCCTCCATTGAAGGGGGCACCGGAGGGTGTTTTCCAGCTGCAGGAGATGATGACACCTCTCAGCCTCTCTGGGAAGGCCTATGTCAGGATGCTTTCCCCCCCCCCAGCTTTTATTGTCATTCCACTGCCACAAGTACAGAACAACTCTCTGCATTTAATCCATCCTCTTGGGAAGCAGTGGGCTGAGCAGTGTGGGGTTAAGGATATTTTGCTCAGGGACCCAGAGAGGCAGTCTGTGGGAGTGGGGCTCAAACTCAGAACCTCAGGTTTCTATGCTCACTGCCATAACCACTCCGGCTGAGTGGACCAGCTCTAAACTCAAGGTGCGTTGGTGTTCATTGGAGTTTTCCCAACAGGTCCAAATGTGCCTTCAGGACCCAGAGGAGCATGTCCCTCATGGTGTCCTGTCGGGGTCGCTCCTGGGCCCTTTACTAGGGGCCATCCTGCCTCTGTATAAGTAGAGCAGGAGTTCTGTCCGCATTGCCAGGATAAAGTCAGACCTGGTCCTGCTAATTGGGCTGCCCTCTGTCACTGGTCCTGCTCAGAACAGGTTTTATAGGTGCAGCCAAGGGTCGGACAGGGTCTGGTTTTGGGAACAGCAGATTTTGTCCCTATAAGTGACATGGTCGACAAAATGTATTTAATACTAGAACTACCAAATCTCGCGAAAAGTTTCGACCTCTTGGATGAGAGGTCGAAACTTTGTCTAGAAAACTTTATGTCCAGTTATCAGCCTTAGCTGATTGTTTTAAAGTACACCAAGACTACGTTCACACTGCAAGCCTTGATGCTCAATTCCGATTTTTTGTGAAATCCGATTTTTTTTGCAGATATTAGCAGAAAGGTAGAAGGATATTAGCAGAAGGTTGAGACAACTTGACCAACCTGGCTTCCAGGTAACAAACCAGTCTAACTGTCTCCTTTGCAGGTAAACCAGCATCTTAGCTTATTTGGAAGGAGAGAAATAGATGCAATTTTGTTAAACATAAGGTCCATCACCGCCAGTCTCTGTCTGAACCGTTCTGACAAGGATCTGAGCATGATGGGTTTGAAAACAATGAACCAGTTTCTAACAGGAATAATATCCGTCAGAGCATGTAAACAGTCAGTTTGGTAACAATGTGATACACTATGGATATTAATAAGAAAATCACATTACATTTACAACATCTTAGTTATCCTGAATGGAAAGTAGTCTAAAGTTAAAAAAGTAAGAAGGTTTTTACCTGCCTGGAAGGCTGCTTGAAGCTCCTACAGGCGAAGACAGAGCAGTTGGAGTGAATGTTTTAGACATGAGAATCGGTTTAGTCTCCATGAAGCAGTTAGAAGCAGTCAGTAATCACTTCCTCTTAAAGTGGTTACCTTAGATGTTAGAGTGTTAGAATCAGAAGAGAAAGTGCTACAGGAGCCTGCAGAGGACAAATGGTGCTTTTACCTGCCAGTTTGAATGAGCGATGGATCCTCTAAAGAACATTCATTAGAGGAGGAGCGACAGGCAGCAAGCAGACGTTTAATTCAGTTTAATTCATGACAGACAGCTCCAGAGGTTTCATCTATGCTACAGTGTGTCCACCACCTGCAGCCTGTAATGTCATAAACAGTCCATCAGTTAAGGTAACCAATCAGTTTGATGGAGGCTCTACCTGCTGTTCATCACTAAATCATTCTGAAGCAGGATCCCGTGATGCCAAAGAACCAGATAACCTTTAACTCATTTAGGCTAAACCTGAAAACCTGAGGTTTGTCTCCTTATTGGTGTCGTAAAAACATATTCAACTATGCAGTCTGGATGAATAAATGAGAAGGAGATCAATGGTACTTCAACCAGTGAGCACGTTATTTATCCGGGCACAACCAGACAGTCATAACAGCCCTCACTGCTCCATAGTCAAAGTTTTTCTAACTGAAAGTCTGCAAAGAGCTGTAAAGGTCTCCGCAAAGAGCTAATCCAACCAAGTCACAGACAGTTAAGGAAAAAACAGTAAAATATTAAATAAAGCTTCAGTCTAAAGGAGACTGTTACAAACATTTCTTAAAAGTGGTCAAAAACTCCTCTCACCCAGGCACTGTGGAGCATTGCATGTAAGAGACAGCATAAAGAAAAACTTTAATAAAGAAAGGAATATAAAATCATCCCTTAAAATTAATATCAATAGATTTCTCCAAACACAATTAGATTCAATGTACACATTAAGCAGTCAGCATATGTAAAATTCATTAACCATATACTTCATATTCTTATTAACTAACAGGATATAACCCAACCACTCAAATAAATACAAACTATATACAAAAATGTTAATGGGTAAACATCCATTTCACTGTTCAGCATCCATAGCGACCAGTCACCATCCATAGCAACCAGTCAGCATCCATAACAACCCTCAACATTCATAGCAACCAGTCACCATCCATAGCAACCACTCAACATTCATATCCATTAGTCACCATCCATAGCGACCAATCACCATCCATAGCAACCACTCAACATTCATATTAATGAGTCACCATCCATAGCGACCAGTCACCATCCATGGCAACCACTCAACAGTCATATCAATGAGTCACCATCCGTATCGACCAGGCAGCATTCATAGCAGCCATTCAGCATCCACAGCAATCAGCCAGCATCCATAGCAACCAGTCAGCATACATAAAAAACAGTCAGCATCCATAGCAACCAGTCAGCATCCACAGCAACCAGTCAGCATCCACAGCAATCAGTCAGCATCCATAGCAACCAGTCAGCATCCACAGCAATCAGTCAGGATCCACAGCAACCAGTCAGCATTCACAGCAATCAGTCAGCATCCATAGCAACCAGTCAGATTCCATAGCAACCAGCCATCATCCACAGCAATGAGTCACCATCCATAGCAACCAGTCAGATTCCATAGCAACCAGCCAGCATCCATAGCAACCAGTTAGCATCCATAGCAACCAGTCAGAATCCACAGTAATCAATCAGCATCCATAGCAACCACTCAACATTCATAGCAACCAGTGAGTATCCGTAGCAACCAGACACCATTCATAGCAAGCAGTCAGCATCCATAGCAACCACTCAACATTCAAATCAACAAGTCAGCATCCACAGGAACCATTCAGCATCCACAGCATTAAGCCAGCATCCATAGCAACCAGTCAGCATCCATAACCCTCAACATTCATAGCAACCAGTCAGCATCCATAGCAACCCTCAACATTCATAGCAACCAGTCAGCATCCATAGCAACCACAGAAATCAGGCAGCATCCATAGCAACCAGTCAGCATCCATAACAACCCTCAACATTCATAGCAACCAGTCAGCATCCATAACAACCCTCAACATTCATAGCAACCAGTCAGCATCCATAGCAACCAGTCAGCATCCACAGGAACCATTCAGCATCCACAGGAACCATTCAGCCAGCATCCATAGCAACAAGTCAGCATCCACAGCAATCAGCCAGCATCCATAGCAACCAGTCAGCATCCACAGCAATCAGCCAGCATCCATAGAAACCATTCAGCATCCACAGCAATCAGTCAGCATCCATAGCAACCAGTCAGCATCCATAGAAAACATTCAGCATCCACAGCAATCAGCCAGCATCCATAGAAACCATTCAGCATCCACAGCAATCAGTCAGCATCCATAGCAACCAGTCAGCATCCACAGCAATCTGCCACCATCCATAGCAACCAGTCAGCATCCATAGAAAACATTCAGCATCCACAGCAATCAGCCAGCATCCATAGAAACCATTCAGCATCCACAGCAATCAGTCAGCATCCATAGCAACCAGTCAGCATCCACAGCAATCTGCCACCATCCATAGCAACCAGTCAGCATCCATAGCAACCAGTCAGCATCCACAGCAATCAGCCAGCATCCATAGAAACCATTCAGCATCCACAGCAATCAGCCAGCATCCATAGCAACCAGTCAGCATCCATAACCCTCAACATTCATAGCAACCAGTCAGCATCCATAGCAACCCTCAACATTCATAGCAACCAGTCAGCATCCATAGCAACCACAGAAATCAGGCAGCATCCATAGCAACCAGTCAGCATCCATAACAACCCTCAACATTCATAGCAACCAGTCAGCATCCATAACAACCCTCAACATTCATAGCAACCAGTCAGCATCCATAGCAACCAGTCAGCATCCACAGGAACCATTCAGCATCCACAGGAACCATTCAGCCAGCATCCATAGCAACAAGTCAGCATCCACAGCAATCAGCCAGCATCCATAGCAACCAGTCAGCATCCACAGCAATCAGCCAGCATCCATAGAAACCATTCAGCATCCACAGCAATCAGTCAGCATCCATAGCAACCAGTCAGCATCCATAGAAAACATTCAGCATCCACAGCAATCAGCCAGCATCCATAGAAACCATTCAGCATCCACAGCAATCAGTCAGCATCCATAGCAACCAGTCAGCATCCACAGCAATCTGCCACCATCCATAGCAACCAGTCAGCATCCATAGAAAACATTCAGCATCCACAGCAATCAGCCAGCATCCATAGAAACCATTCAGCATCCACAGCAATCAGTCAGCATCCATAGCAACCAGTCAGCATCCACAGCAATCTGCCACCATCCATAGCAACCAGTCAGCATCCATAGAAAACATTCAGCATCCACAGCAATCAGCCAGCATCCATAGAAACCATTCAGCATCCACAGCAATCAGTCAGCATCCATAGCAACCAGTCAGCATCCACAGCAATCTGCCACCATCCATAGCAACCAGTCAGCATCCATAGCAACCAGTCAGCATCCATAGCAACCAGTCAGCATCCATAGAAACCATTCAGCATCCACAGCAATCAGTCAGCATCCATAGAAACCATTCAGCATCCACAGCAACCAGTCAGCATCCATAGCAACCAGTCAGCATCCATAGAAACCATTCAGCATCCACAGCAATCAGTCAGCATCCATAGAAACCATTCAGCATCCACAGCAATCAGTCAGCATCCATAGCAACCAGTCAGCATCCATAGAAACCATTCAGCACCCACAGCAATCAGTCAGCATCCATAGCAACCAGTCAGCATCCACAGCAATCTGCCACCATCCATAGCAACCAGTCAGCATCCATAGCAACCAGTCAGCATCCATAGAAACCATTCAGCATCCACAGCAATCAGTCAGCATCCATAGCAACCAGTCAGCATCCACAGCAATCTGCCACCATCCATAGCAACCAGTCAGCATCCATAGCAACCAGTCAGCATCCACAGGAACCATTCAGCATCCACAGGAACCATTCAGCCAGCATCCATAGCAACCATTCACCATCCATAGCAACCATTCACCATCCTTATCGAACAGGCTGGGACTGTTAATCTGTGATACCGATTTCAGCTTGTGAAGGCCGGTGTAGGTACCAGATTGACTCGGGCTGCCAGATTGACTCGGGGGCCTGCGCCTTTTGATGACGTCACAATACATAATTGTTTTAACGTTTGCACAATTGCGCAAAACATTTTGATTGGTCTGGACAGCTTACTAAAGTAATTATAGCGGGGTGTAGGTTTTATTCGAAAGCGGGATTGCTGTTTGTAAACGGACAATTTTACGAAGACATTCTCCATGGTCCCTGCGCCTTCTGATGACGTCACCGAATTCGCCATGGGCCTTGCGCCTCCCGATGACGTGACATTATGGCAATGCCACTCAAACAAACTACATTGAGCCCGCGGTCTGCATTTGTAACGAGAATAAATTCAGGAGAATGAAGCTAAAGGGATACAAAAAATAAACTTGTAATATTACAAAACCAAAAATACTACGAATACAAAGTATATTCAGAGATTAAAGTCCCTCTGATACTGTTTAAGTGACTGAGAAACTGCAGATTTGCCACATTTAAGATGGCGGACGCTCTGACGCATCTCAAAAGGCGCAGGCCCCCGAGTCAATCTGGCAGCCCGAGTCAATCTGGTACCTACATCGGTCCTCCTTAAATCATAGCGGCCCCAACACTTCCTCTCCGGCTGAAGCTCCTACCTGTACATAACTGAAGGAGCTGTGTTTACTATGCGCTTTGGACACCCACCAGAAATAGAATTGCATCCTCGACCAAAACGCATAAGTGTGACGTGCATAGAGCCCATCCAATGTTAACTCCCTAAATGATGCATGCAGTATATATAGCCCTTCCTTGTCATTCACATCATGAGGATGGTTGGCATATGGTGTCATCTTCTGTTTCTTCAAACTGTAAAATCCTTGCAACAAACTAAATTATAATAAAACTAAAATGCTTTCTTTAAACCAAACTACGATGTTCCTCTATTTGGTGAACTTGTTTGAATATTTTGCAAAAATATGTTGCGGTGCATGATGGGGTTTTCCATCTAAAGGCTAACGTTTCCCGTGTTACGTGCATTGTAGGCAGGTTGGGATGTTTCTATGGGTAAAAAATGTTTTTCTTTAGATTTATGGCCTAAGAGATCAAAAGACTTTAGTTCAAATTGGGCGAGATTTCGTATATCCAGGCGATTTATTACATTTTTTGGGGCTGGAAAACATGAGTCAGTGACATCTGGTAACCCTGCTGATGCAGTGAGTGTGACGTTACGCAGCAGCAGTCACTGTGGCGTCCGTGTTAATAACCAAAGCCAGTAAAACCGCATTCTAGAAGTCCTGGTGATGTTGTCGTGTGATGCTTGAAGATAGATCAGTTAATGTGGATTCGTGTTGTGTTTCACATTTAAGACGCACGCGTTTGACTGGGCTTCTATTAATTGTTTTTTCTTTTTCTGAAGAGAGGTGGGGGGTCCATAAGTGGGCCGGTATAGATGGAAAAATGCCAGGGCTGAAAATAGTTCCCAGTCCGAGCCTGATATCGAACAGTCAGCATTTAAAAATTAATGCCTTTCTCCTTTACTGGCCGTCTTATGCTTACGTTCACAACTAACACGCTTTGAGCATCAATAGCAGCTTCTTTCTTTCTGATGCTTGTCCTCATTAAGGTCCAGTAAAGTGAGTCCTGGTGCATCTGCTGCTCCTGTGTTTGATGCCAGAGATCAGTTTTGCTATATTAGCTGTGATCAGCGGGTAGAAAGTAGTTAGAATCTATGTTGAAGTGAGAAAGTCCTCCTGAAAACATGGTCTGTGCAGTCAGTTCATCCAGATTACCATCCTGCCTTCAAAGATTATTTCTCTGTGGGAGCCGCTCAGACCCCCACATACCGGCGCTGCGCTGTCACTGGGAATCCCCAGCAGCAGCTGCCTCAGGCCCGGGAGCCTCTCCAGGGTTTTCCCCTCCTGTTGGTGGCGGCTGGAAGTAGATGTTAGCGTTTTTCAGGTCTGTGCTACAAACTGCAGGCAGCAGGATAATAAAAGCCAACATATTCTGCCGGCAGGTTCCTACATTTGAAGTTAATTTAGTCGTTAATGAACTGTTTCAGAGGAGTTATCATAGCGCTCTGCATCAGCAGTGCTGCGTCTGACTCCCTGCCAGCTCCCAGATCAGCTTCTCTCATTGGTTGATGTGGCGCGTCCAACAGCTAAAATTACATGTGTCCAACTCCTGCTGCTAATGAAGCGCCTCAGATGCTCAAGAAGCTCATGAGGCGCTGCTCCTGCTGCTGCTCCTGCTGCTGCTCCTGCTGCTCCTGCTGCTGCTCCTGCTGCTGCTCCTGCTGCTGATCCTGCTGCTCCTGCTCCAGACACTCCAGGACCTTTTGCTGCACCTTCATGCTCGTCAACCACAAACTTTGCATGTAAACCAGCTGCTTCTGCTGCTTCAATAGCATGCTGTCTGAACGTAGCATTAGACACCACCTGTGTACAGATGAGCGCCACTGCAGGTCATTCATTACTGCATCCATCAGACTTTATAATAACCTGTGCAATAAGAGCCCTTTGTTTCCTTGTTCAGATACAGAACCTGCAAGCACACAGTTTACACTGAGTCCCAATGCTGCAGATAAAACCGTAATGTCTTAATTTACATACGATCACTTCACTGAAACTTTCACTTCTTTTGAACCTCTGTGTTTTACTACAGACGATGTCACAAGTGAATTTCTCTGTTGTGAGATCTATAGAAGGCAGACAGCAAACTAACGGGTGAGCCTGTGATTTCTTTACGGATAACCCAGATAGAGTGGTTGTAGCTTCTAGGTGTCCAAATTCAATCAGTCACCAGGATGCTGAGCCCAGTAGACCTCTGCTCATGTTGGTTTTACTGGGATTAGTGGAAGCAGACATTCCGCTGCATCACGCTGTCCAAACATCCTGTAATTAATCTCTGCATTTCTAGATCTGCTGAAGCCTCTGGATTCTGTTTCTGCAGCTTATGAGATGAAACGGTTTCACCAAAGGTTAGAGAGGTTAGTTTCTGTTGAAGCAGCGAGATGCAGAGCAGCTTGCTGGATTAGAAAGCAGGCAGCAACCATGCTCTCTGAAGGAAACGGCCTAGTCAAAGCCTACCTTAATGATGTCCTCAGATGTCCTCTCCACCTCCTTCAGCCGCTTCAGGACCATCTCCTCATTGGACGAGATGCTGAGCTCTTTCTGCTCCAAGGCCTCGATCTCCTTCTCTATTCTGTGTGGGAGAAATCAATGAACCTCCTGGATGAAGAACAGAGTGAAAGAGGGGGCGGGGTTACCTGAGGATATTGCTCTTCAGCTGATCACTCTGCTGCTGTTCATCCTGAGCCTGGAGCCTCATGGCCTCCTGCTCCTCCTCCGTCTGCTGACTCAGGCCGTCCATCAGCCACTGCTCCCTGAGGGCCTTTTTCTGAAACAGACACAGAAACAGTTTCACCTCCAGATTCTCGTCTGCTCCTTTCTCCTCCCTTGTTCCCACCTTCGCCCTCTCGTTTCAGCCTCTACGTCTGCTCCTTTCTCCTCCCTCGTTCCCACCTTCGCCCTCTCGTTTCAGCCTCTACGTCTGCTCCTTTCTCCTCCCTCGTTCCCACCTTCGCCCTCTTGTTTCAGCCTCTATGTCGGCTCCTTTCTCAACCCTTGTTCCCACCTTCGTCCTCCTGTTTCAGCCTCTGCATCTGCTCCTTTCTCCTCCCTCGTTCCCACCTTCGCCCTCTCGTTTCAGCCTCTATGTCTGCTCCTTTCTACTTCCTCGTCCCCACCTTCGCCCTCTCGTTTCAGCCTCTACGTCTGCTCCTTTCTCCTCCCTTGTTCCCACCTTCGCCCTCTCGTTTCAGCCTCTATGTCTGCTCCTTTCTACTTCCTCGTCCCCACCTTCGCCCTCTTGTTTCAGCCTCAATGTCTGCTCCTTTCTCATCCCTCGTTACCACCTTTGCCCTCTCGTTTCAGCCTCTACGTCTGCTCCTTTCTACTTCCTCGTTCCCACCTTCGCCCTCTCGTATCAGCCTCTATTTGCTCCCTTCTCCTCCCTCGTTCCCACCTTTGCCCTCTTGTTTCAGCCTCAATGTCGGCTCCTTTCTCATCCCTCGTTACCACCTTTGCCCTCTCGTTTCAGCCTCTACGTCTGCTCCTTTCTACTTCCTCGTTCCCACCTTTGCCCTCTCGTTTCAGCCTCTACGCCTGCTCCTTTCTACTTCCTTGTTCCCACCTTCGCCCTCTCGTATCAGCCTCTATTTGCTCCCTTCTCCTCCCTCGTTCCCACCTTCGCCCTCTTGTTTCAGCCTCAATGTCGGCTCCTTTCTCATCCCTCGTTCCCACCTTTGCCCTCTCGTTTTATCCTCTACATCTGCTCCTTTCTCCTCCCTTCTTTCCACCTTCGCTCTCCCGTTTCAGCCTCACTATCTGCTCCTTTCTCCTCCCTTGTTCCCACCTTCGCTCTCCCGTTTCAGCCTCACTATCTGCTCCTTTCTCCTCCCTCGTTCCCACCTTTGCCCTCTCGTTTTAGCCTCTACGTCTGCTCCTTTCTCCTCCCTTCTTTCCACCTTCGCTCTCCCGTTTCAGCCTCACTATCTGCTCCTTTCTCCTCCCTTCTTTCCACCTTCGCTCTCCCGTTTCAGCCTCACTATCTGCTCCTTTCTCCTCCCTTGTTTCCACCTTCGCTCTCCCGTTTCAGCCTCTACGTCTGCTCCTTTCTCCTCCCTCGTTCCCACCTTCGCTCTCCCGTTTCAGCCTCTACGTCTGCTCCTTTCTCCTCCCTTGTTCCCACCTTCGCTCTCCCATGTCAGCCTCTACGTCAGCTCCTTTCTCCTCCCTTGTTCCCACCTTCGCTCTCCCATGTCAGCCTCTATGTCTGCTCCTTTCTCCTCCCTTGTTCCCACCTTCGCTCTCCCATGTCAGCCTCTACGTCAGCTCCTTTCTCCTCCCTTGTTCCCACCTTCGCTCTCCCGTGTCAGCCTCTACGTCTGCTCCTTTCTCCTCCCTCGTTCCCACCTTCGCTCTCCCGTGTCAGCCTCTACGTCTGCTCCTTTCTCCTCCCTCGTTCCCACCTTCACTCTCCCGTGTCAGCCTCTACGTCTGCTCCTTTCTCCTCCCTCGTTCCCACCTTTGCTCACCCGTGTCAGCCTCTACGTCTGCTCCTTTCTACTTCCTCGTCCCCACCTTCGCCCTCTCGTTTCAGCCTCTACGTCTGCTCCTTTCTACTTCCTCGTCCCCACCTTCGCCCTCTCGTTTCAGCCTCTACGTCTGCTCCTTTCTCCTCCCTCGTTCCCACCTTCGCCCTCTTGTTTCAGCCTCACTATCGGCTCCTTTCTCAACCCTTGTTCCCACCTTCGCCCTCCTGTTTCAGCCTCTGCATCTGCTCCTTTCTCCTCCCTCGTTCTGCTCCTTTCACCTCCTTTTTCCCACCTTCGCCCTCTCGTTTCAGCCTCTATGTCTGCTCCTTTCTACTTCCTCGTCCCCACCTTCGCCCTCTCGTTTCAGTCTCTACGTCTGCTCCTTTCTCCTCCCTTGTTCCCACCTTCGCCCTCTCGTTTCAGCCTCTATGTCTGCTCCTTTCTACTTCCTCGTTCCCACCTTCGCCCTCTCGTTTCAGCCTCTATGTCTGCTCCTTTCTACTTCCTCGTCCCCACCTTCGCCCTCTTGTTTCAGCCTCAATGTCTGCTCCTTTCTCATCCCTCGTTACCATCTTTGCCCTCTCGTTTCAGCCTCTACGTCTGCTCCTTTCTACTTCCTCGTCCCCACCTTCTCCCACTCGTTTCAGCCTCTACGTCTGCTCCTTTCTCCTCCCTTGTTCCCACCTTCGATCTCCCGTTTCAGCCTCTACGTCTGTTTCTTTCTACTTCCTCGTCCCCACCTTCGCACTCTCGTTTCAGCCTCTATGTCTGCTCCTTTCTACTTCCTTGTCCCCACCTTCGCCCTCTCGTTTCAGCCTCTACGTCTGCTCCTTTCTACTTCCTCGTTCCCACCTTCGCCCTCTCGTATCAGCCTCTATTTGCTCCCTTCTCCTCCCTCGTTCCCACCTTTGCCCTCTTGTTTCAGCCTCAATGTCGGCTCCTTTCTCATCCCTCGTTACCACCTTTGCCCTCTCGTTTCAGCCTCTACGTCTGCTCCTTTCTAATTCCTCGTTCCCACCTTCGCCCTCTCGTATCAGCCTCTATTTGCTCCCTTCTCCTCCCTCGTTCCCACCTTTGCCCTCTTGTTTTTTTCCTCAATGTCGGGTTTTCCCTTTCCCCCTGTTCCCCCTTTTTTCCCCCCGTTTCAGCCCCTTCTCTGTCCTTTTCTTTCCCTTCCCCCCCTTTTGCCCCCTTCACCCTTTTTTCCCCCCTTTTTCCCACCTTCGCCTTTGTTTCACCTCAAGTCGGTCCTTTTTCTATTCCCTCGTTCCCCCCCTTGCCCTCTTTTTCCTTGTCGTCCTTTTTTTCCCCCCCCTTTTTCCACCTTCGCCCCCCCGTTTCGCCTCCTTTCTGCCCTTTCTTCCTGTCCCCCCTTTCCCCCCCCTTTTTTACCTCAAATTTTTGCTCCTTTTTCCCCGTTTCCCCCTTGCCTCTCGTTTTAGCCTCTACGTCTGCTCTTTCCCCTCCCCCCGTTCCACTTCGCCTCCGTTCAGCCCCCATTGCTCCTTCTCCTCCCGTTCCCCCTTTGCCCTCTGTTTCCTTTCCCTTTTCCCTTTCTCTCCCTTTTTTCCACCTTCCCTTCCCCCTTTTAGCCCACTCTGTCCTTTTCTTCCCCCGTTCCCACCCTTTTCCCTCTCGTTTTTAGCCCCTTTCGCTGCTCCTTTTTTTCCCCCTTTTCCATTAGCCCCCCTGTTCACCTCCCATTGCTCCCTTTTTCCCTCCCCCTTTTTTCCCCTTCGCTTTTCAGCCCCAGTCGTCCCTTTTTCCTCCCTCGTTCCCCCCTTGCCCCTCCCTTTACCCCTAATCTGCTCCTTTTCCCCCCTTTCCACCTTCGCTCTCCCGTTTCGCCTCACTTGCTCCTTTTCCTCCCCCTTTTCCCACCTTCGCTCTCCCGTTTCAGCCTCACTATCTGCTCCTTTCTCCTCCCTCGTTCCCACCTTTGCCCTCTCGTTTTAGCCTCTACGTCTGCTCCTTTCTCCTCCCTTCTTTCCACCTTCGCTCTCCCGTTTCAGCCTCACTATCTGCTCCTTTCTCCTCCCTTCTTTCCACCTTCGCTCTCCCGTTTCAGCCTCACTATCTGCTCCTTTCTCCTCGCTTGTTCCCACCTTCGCTCTCCCGTTTCAGCCTCACTGTCTGCTCCTTTCTCCTCCCTTGTTTCCACCTTCGCCCTCTCGTTTCAGCCTCTACGTCTGCTCCTTTCTCCTCCCTCGTTCTTTTCCCCTCTCGTCCCTCATTCCCAGTTTCGCCTTAGAGCGGATGAGCAGGGAGACATTTGCCCTCTGAACTCTGGAGGATCTTCGTGCTCCATGTTTATCTGCTTGATGTGGATCTATGGCGTGTTTAACTACCATGGTGTGTATCTGAGGATGAAGAGGCCACACCCCTCCTCACATGCTAACTTTGCTTCTGCATCATCTTCCACTGATGGCAGAGCTGTGTGACCTCTGCCTCAGAATGTAACTGAATGTCTTCTTCCTGATTGTTTCCATCTCCAGCTATGAAAAGGAGCTTTAATTAATATGTTTAGAGGGTTGATGCCAGTGGTATAGAACTAAAATAAAAGAGGCTGGATTGGGATTAGGATCAATTTACAGTCACACCAAGGAGACTCCTAAGCACGGCTTCTTCTGTGGTTTCAGGAAGAATTAAAGCCAGACTCAGCTTTAAACATACCTTGATATACTGCAGTTTCAGTTTCTCCTCTTCAATCTGCCGTCTTTTCTTAGCAATGTCTTCCTGGATCCTTCTTTTGTCCTGCAGACAGAGAGCACACGTCTGCAGCATGGGCACGTTTATCATATGGAAACTATTCCACCTGTTGACCAAAGGCCAGAAATACTTTGAAGGCAACGCTCTGCTGTCTCTAACCTCCAAGCGCAGCCTGAAGGTCATGTGACAAATTGTTCCCTCTGCTGTAACACAGAAGCTCAGAGTCCCTGAAGGTCACACTGAGTTCCTCACTGCTGGCTAATATTAGCTGTTGGATCGGGGATCAGGGTGACACTCAGTCACTGTGGAAAGGATCCCCTCATGACGTCTGCTGGTATTCATAGCAGCGCCTCCGTGTGATGAAGCTAGATCAGCGCTGAGAGCCAGGAGGCTGCAGTGGAGGGCTGTTAGCCAACTATCAGGGGTCTGAGGGCCGCCGGTCAGCAGGAAGATGCTCCTGTGGATCAGGTGACCGCACCATGTGGCCTGACCAATCTGAAGCTCTGAATGTTCTTACATCTGATTAATGACTGAAAGCAGAGTTTATTTGGCTTCCAGGGACTTTATTCCAAAACAATCTGTTTGTTTAAACCCTGAGCTGATTGGACAGAGAGTAGAAACCCCGCTGTTGTTAATAGAATCCATAGAGACACATTTAATATTATCAGAGCTCTGATGGCATTGAAGCCAAAGGATTTTCATCAAAAACATAATCAATGTGCACAAATAAGGAATAGTTGGATTAACCATACGTGGAAACAGAGTTTTATGGGGCCCAAAGGAACGCCCCCCCCCCCCCCCCCCCCCCATCCATCTGTTCATGCCTTTGCAGCGACGCGCATGATGGGCAGCTGTTCTATGTCAGCAATCAGTCTGATTATGAAGGAGGATGGAGCAAAATGAGTCAATGTCTGATAACCAGATAAGCCAGACAGGAAGTCAGACACAGCAAGAATAAAATCCATTTCAAAATAAGAGCTAATGAATAGAAGGTTGCTACACTTACAACGTTTGCAGTTTGGTTAGATGAGAAGAAAGGAACCCTGGAGGTGGATCCAGTTTACATCAAAGATAAGGAGAGGTGCAGAAGCAACCTGTGTGCCTGCTGTGATAAGGTGGAGGATCTATGATGCTGTGGGCCATAATCCATGATACTAATGCTGACTGTGGCCATGATCATCAGTGTAGAAGGATCAACATTTGCTATATCTAACTCTGCTCTCCTACAGGAGCATGTGGCATAATGAGAGACCCCACACTAAGGAGCGGGGTCTGCAGAGCGAGCAAACTTAGAGCAACTCTCAGGTTCCTGAGAAGCTGCCTGCTGTGAGCCAAGCTGAGCTGCTAAATACTGGAGGAACATGGAGATGAGTGGAGGTTACAGCTCTGGAAAATTTAGGGAAGCCTTTATTGGTTATTGATTATTTTTGGACAATTTGAGCCCTGAGCAGCTTTAGATGAGTTTACCTTCTGGATACTGGTTATACGTCCCAGAATCCCCTAAAACGCTGGCAGATGCTAAACTTTCTTTGGATTCTTTCTATTCAGGGCGTAAACATAGAGTATTCATAACGAGTCCAGAACTTCTGTCCAACGACAGCCTAACTTTTGCATAACGCACTGCAGCGTAATGCCCAGGAAATAATGCACGGTGTCCTGAGGGGGGCAGCGATGCGCCCGGAGGCCCACGGTCTGCAGAAAGAGATTTATTTGATGGCGGTATTAACCTAGCTGCTGTTTACCACCCACCAAAAAAAAAAGAATAAATAAAGATAAAAAGGAAGGTTTTAGGTGTCAGCAGATTGAGCGTCATGTCTGCTAGGAAGTGTGTTGGTGGTGGGCGTGAACGCAGGGAGGATCCATCACTCACCTTCTGGCTCACCCTATGATGGGAATGAAGTCTGGAGGAGAACTGACGGTTTCCTCCTGTGAACCCCCTTTATACCAAAACGCTGCCAATACGCCATTATACAGTAGCTGGAAGGTAGAAACACGTTCAGCGCTCGTCTGGAACACGTCAGATACGCTGATATGCCTTGGAGAGAAGTTCTGGATAAGTTACGCAGAAGATATTGACAAGTTACTCGGAGGTTTAGGATCAGCTAGACGCCACGATGATGAGGAACTGAACGTATGTCAGCCATCAGATAGCTGACCTGGAACTGATGGCCCACGGATGACAGACTCTGGCATATGGCGGACATATTTGCCATATGTAGACGTGTGCCAGCGTACTTCTTCGTACTTTAGAGTGTTTCAGCATGTTTCAGCATGTTTTAGTATGTTTAGGCATATTTCAGCATGCTTCAGCATGTTTTAGTATGTTTTAGTATGTTTCAGCATATTTCAGCGTGTTTTAGTATGTTTCAGCATATTTCATCGTGTTTTAGTATGTTTCAGCATATTTCATCGTGTTTTAGTATGTTTCAGCATGTTTTTGTATGTTTTAGTGTGTTTTAGTATATTTCAGCATGTTTCAGTATGTTTTAGTGTGTTTCAGCGTGTTTCAGTATATTTCAGTATATTTCAACATGTTTTAATATGTTTCAGCATGTTTTAGTACGTTTCCGCGTGCTTCAGCATATTTCAGCATGTTTTAGTGTGTTTCAGCATGTTTCAGAATAATTCAACATGTTTTAGTATGTTTCAGGATGTTTTAGTGTGTTTTAGTATATTTCAGCATGTTTCAGTATGTTTTAGTATGTTTCAGCGTGTTTCAGCATATTTCAACATGTTTTAGTATGTTTCAGCGTGTTTCAGCATATTTCAGCATGTTTCAGTATGTTTTAGTATGTTTCAGCGTGTTTCAGGATATTTCAACATGTTTTAGTATGTTTCAGCATATTTCAGCGTGTTTCAGCATGTTTTAGTATGTTTTAGTATGTTTCAGCATATTTCAGCGTGTTTTAGTATGTTTTAGTATGTTTCAGCATGTTTTAGTATGTTTCAGCATATTTCAGCGTGTTTTAGTATGTTTTAGTATGTTTCAACATGTTTTAGTATGTTTCAGCATATTTCAGCGTGTTTTAGTATGTTTTAGTATGTTTCAACATGTTTTAGTATGTTTCAGCATGTTTCAGCATATTTCAACATGTTTTAGTATGTTTCAGCATGTTTCAGTATGTTTCAGCATATTTCAGCATGTTTCAGCATGTTTTACTATGTTTCAACATGTTTCAGCATATTTCAGCGTGTTTTAGTATGTTTTAGTATGTTTCAGCATGTTTTAGTATGTTTCAGCATGTTTCAGCATATGTCAACATGTTTTAGTATGTTTCAGCATGTTTCAGTATGTTTCAGCACGTTTCAGCATATTTCAGCATATTTCAACATGTTTTAGTATGTTTCAGTATCTTTCAGTATGTTTTAGTATGTTTCAGCATGTTTCAGTATGTTTTAGTATGTTTCAGCATATGTCAGCATGTTTCAGCATAATTAAACATGTTTTAGTGTGTTTCAAGAAGTTTTAGTGTGTTTTAGTATATTTCAGCATGTTTCAGCATGTTTTAGTATGTTTCCGCGTGCTTCAGTATGTTTTAGTATGTTTCAGCATATGTCAGCATGTTTTAGTATGCTTCAGCGTGTTTCAGCATATTTCAACATGTTTTAGTATGTTTCAGCATATTTCAGCATGCTTCAGCATGTTTTAGTATGTTTTAGTATGTTTAAGCATATTTTAGCGTGTTTTAGTATGTTTTAGTATGTTTCAGCATGTTTCAGCATATTTCAGCGTGTTTTAGTATGTTTTAGTATGTTTCAGCATGTTTTAGTATGTTTTAGTATGTTTCAGCATATGTCAGCATGTTTTAGGATGTTTCAGCGTGTTTCAGCATATTTCAACATGTTTTAGTATGTTTCAGCATTTTTCAGCATATTTCAACATGTTTTAGTATGTTTCAGCGTGTTTCAGCATATTTCAGCATGTTTTAGTATGTTTCAGCATGTTTCAGCATATTTCAACATGTTTTAGTATGTTGCAGCATGTTTCAGTTTGTTTCAGCATGTTTCAGCATGTTTCAGCATATTTCAGCATGTTTTAGTATGTTTCCGCGTGCTTCAGCATATTTCAGCATGTTTTAGTGTGTTTCCGCATGTTTCAGAATAATTCAACATGTTTTAGTATGTTTCAGGATGTTTTAGTGTGTTTTAGTATATTTCAGCATGTTTCAGTATGTTTTAGTATGTTTCAGCGTGTTTCAGCATATTTCAACATGTTTTAGTATGTTTCAGCGTGTTTCAGCATATTTCAGCATGTTTCGGTATGTTTTAGTATGTTTCAGCGTGTTTCAGGATATTTCAACATGTTTTAGTATGTTTCAGCATATTTCAGCATGTTTCAGCATGTTTTAGTATGT
Organism: Cyprinodon tularosa; assembly: GCF_016077235.1. Classification (NCBI taxonomy): domain Eukaryota; kingdom Metazoa; phylum Chordata; class Actinopteri; order Cyprinodontiformes; family Cyprinodontidae; genus Cyprinodon; species Cyprinodon tularosa. The sequence goes on from NW_024037808.1 coordinate 248,885, forward strand.
TTTAGTATGTTTCAGCATATTTCAGCGTGTTTTAGTATGTTTTAGTATGTTTCAGCATGTTTTAGTATGTTTCAGCATATTTCAGCGTGTTTTAGTATGTTTTAGTATGTTTCAACATGTTTTAGTATGTTTCAGCATATTTCAGCGTGTTTTAGTATGTTTTAGTATGTTTCAGCATGTTTTAGTATGTTTCAGCATGTTTCAGCATATTTCAACATGTTTTAGTATGTTTCAGCATGTTTCAGTATGTTTCAGCATATTTCAGCATGTTTCAGCATGTTTTACTATGTTTCAACATGTTTCAGCATATTTCAGCGTGTTTTAGTATGTTTTAGTATGTTTCAGCATGTTTTAGTATGTTTCAGCATGTTTCAGCATATGTCAACATGTTTTAGTATGTTTCAGCATGTTTCAGTATGTTTCAGCATGTTTCAGCATATTTCAGCATGTTTTAGTATGTTTCCGCGTGCTTCAGCATATTTCAGCATGTTTTAGTGTGTTTCAGCATGTTTCAGAATAATTCAACATGTTTTAGTATGTTTCAGGATGTTTTAGTGTGTTTTAGTATATTTCAGCATGTTTCAGTATGTTTTAGTATGTTTCAGCGTGTTTCAGCATATTTCAACATGTTTTAGTATGTTTCAGCGTGTTTCAGCATATTTCAGCATGTTTCAGTATGTTTTAGTATGTTTCAGCGTGTTTCAGGATATTTCAACATGTTTTAGTATGTTTCAGCATATTTCAGCATGTTTCAGCATGTTTTAGTATGTTTTAGCATATTTCAGCGTGTTTTAGTATGTTTTAGTATGTTTCAGCATGTTTTAGTATGTTTCAGCATATTTCAGCGTGTTTTAGTATGTTTTAGTATGTTTCAACATGTTTTAGTATGTTTCAGCATATTTCAGCGTGTTTTAGTATGTTTTAGTATGTTTCAGCATGTTTCAGCATGTTTCAGCATATTTCAACATGTTTTAGTATGTTTCAGCATGTTTCAGTATGTTTCAGCATATTTCAGCATGTTTCAGCATGTTTTACTATGTTTCAACATGTTTCAGCATATTTCAGCGTGTTTTAGTATGTTTTAGTATGTTTCAGCATGTTTTAGTATGTTTCAGCATGTTTCAGCATATGTCAACATGTTTTAGTATGTTTCAGCATGTTTCAGTATGTTTCAGCACGTTTCAGCATATTTCAGCATATTTCAACATGTTTTAGTATGTTTCAGTATCTTTCAGTATGTTTTAGTATGTTTCAGCATGTTTCAGTATGTTTTAGTATGTTTCAGCATATGTCAGCATGTTTCAGCATAATTAAACATGTTTTAGTGTGTTTCAAGAAGTTTTAGTGTGTTTTAGTATATTTCAGCATGTTTCAGCATGTTTTAGTATGTTTCCGCGTGCTTCAGTATGTTTTAGTATGTTTCAGCATATGTCAGCATGTTTTAGTATGTTTCAGCGTGTTTCAGCATATTTCAACATGTTTTAGTATGTTTCAGCATATTTCAGCATGCTTCAGCATGTTTTAGTATGTTTTAGTATGTTTAAGCATATTTTAGCGTGTTTTAGTATGTTTTAGTATGTTTCAGCATGTTTCAGCATATTTCAGCATGTTTTAGTATGTTTTAGTATGTTTCAGCATGTTTTAGTATGTTTTAGTATGTTTCAGCATATGTCAGCATGTTTTAGTATGTTTCAGCGTGTTTCAGCATATTTCAACATGTTTTAGTATGTTTCAGCATTTTTCAGCATATTTCAACATGTTTTAGTATGTTTCAGCGTGTTTCAGCATATTTCAGCATGTTTTAGTATGTTTCAGCATGTTTCAGCATATTTCAACATGTTTTAGTATGTTGCAGCATGTTTCAGTTTGTTTCAGCATGTTTCAGCATGTTTCAGCATATTTCAACATGTTTTAGTATGTTTCAGCATGTTTCAGTATGTTTTAGTATGTTTTAGTATGTTTCAGTATGTTTTAGTATGTTTCAGCATATGTCAGCATGTTTCAGCACAATTAAACATGTTTTAGTGTGTTTCAAGATGTTTTAGTATATTTCAGCATGTTTCAGCATGTTTTAGTATGTTTCAGCATGTTTCAGCATATTTCAGCGTGTTTTCCTTGAGTTTTCCTGTTTGGACCTGTTCACTTCCTGTTTGGATTAACTGAGTGTGCAGCTGTTCAGAGGATCTCCATCTGAAGTTAAGTTATTTTCTCTGTGATATCTCTGTATCTAAGTAACTCTAACTGACTACTTTAAAACATAGCACCTTCTGCTGCACTTTTCTACTGAGCACTTGTCAGTTTCACACGGTTTTATTTTGATAGCAAGGAGTAGCTAGCCTAGGCTAGCGCTAGCTTTAGCATTGCTATGGCTTCTCTCTCCCCCCTTGACTCTTTTCCAACTCTTTCCTTTTTTTC